>NC_086106.1:41555281-41744382 GCF_963921235.1 Mobula hypostoma
TGTGAACACTGATACACTGCCCGGGACATCCTGTTAACACTGATACATTCCCCGGGACATCCTGTGAACACTGATACACTCCCCGGGACTCCCTGTGAACACTGATACACTCCCCAGAACCCCCTGTGAACACTGATACACTCCCCTGGACTCCTGTGAAGACTGATACACTGCCCGGAACATCCTGTTAACACTGATACACTCCCTGGGATCCCCTATGAACACTGCTACACTCCCTTGGACCCCCTGTGAACACTGATACACTCCGCGGGACCCCCTGTGAACACTGACACACTCCCTGGGACCCCCACTAAACACCGACACACTAACCGGGACCCCTGTAAACATCGACCTGCTATGCGGGATCCCCTGTGAATACTGACACAGTTTCCGGGACCCTCTGTGAACGCTGACCCACTCCCCGAGACCCCTGTAAACACTGATAGACTCCCCGGGACTCCCTGTGAACACTGATACACTCCCCAGGATCCCCTGTGAACACTGATACACTCCCCTGGACTCCTGTGAAGACTGATACACTGCCCGGAACATCCTGTTAACACTGATACACTCCCTGGGATCCCCTATGAACACTGCTACACTCCCTTGGACCCCCCTGTGAACACTGATACACTCCGCGGGACCCCCTGTGAACACTGATACACTCCCCGGAACCCCCTGTGAACACTGACACACTCCCTGGGACCCCCACTAAACACCGACACACTAACCGGGACCCCGGTAAACATCGACATGCTATGCGGGATCCCCTGTGAATACTGACACAGTTTCCGGGACCCTCTGTGAACGCTGACCCACTCCCTGAGACCCCTGAAAACACTAATAGACACCCCGGGACTCCCTGTGAACACTGATACTCTCACCGGGACCCCCTGTGAACACTGATACACTCCCCAGGACTCTTGTGAACACTGATACACTGCCCGGGACACCCTGTGAACACTGATACACTCCCCGGGACACCCTGTGAACACTGATACACTCCCCGGGATCCCCTGTGAACACTGATACACTCCCCAGGACCCTTGCAAACACTGATACACTCCCCGGGACACCCTGTGAACACTGATATACTCCCCAGGACCCCCGGAGAACACTGATACACTCCCCGGGACACCCTGTGAACACTGATACACTCCCCAGGACCCCCGGTGAACACTGCTACACTCCCCGGGACCCCCTGTGAACACTGATACACTCCCCGGGATCCCGTGTGAACACTGATGCGCTCCCCAGGACCCTTGTGAACACTGATACACTCCCCGGGACACGCTGTGAACACTGATACACTCTCCAGGACCCCTGTGAACACTGCTACACTCCCGGGACACCTTGTGAACACTGATTCACTCACCAGGACAACTGTGAACACGGATACGCTCACCAGGAGCCCTTGTAAACACCGACACACTCCCCGGGACCTCCTGTGAACACAGATTCAGTCCCGAGGGCCCCCTGTATATATTGACACACGCCCCAGGACCCCCGGTGAACACTGATACACTCCCCGGGACACCCTGTGAACACTGATACACTCCCCAGGACCCCCTGTGAACACTGATACACTCCCCGGGACACCCTGTGAACACTGATACACTCCCCAGGACCCCTGGTGAACACTGCTACACTCCCCGGGACCCCCTGTGAACATTGATACACTCCACGGGATCCCCTGTGAACACTGATACACTCCCCAGGACCCTTGCGAACACTGATACACTCCCCGGGACACCCTGTGAACACTGATATACTCCCCAGGACCCCCGAAGAACACTGATACACTCCCCGGGACACCCTGTGAACACTGATACACTCCCCAGGACCCCCGGTGAACACTGCTACACTCCCCGGGGCCCCCTGTGAACACTGATACACTCCCCGGGATCCCGTGTGAACACTGATACGCTCCCCAGGACCCTTGTGAACACTGATACACTCCCCGGGACCCCCGGTGAACACTGCTACACTCCCCGGGACCCCCTGTGAACACTGATACACTCCCCGGGATACCCTGTGAACACTGATACACTCCCCGGGACACCCTGTAAACACTGATACACTCCCCAGGGCCCCATGTAAAAACTGATACACTGCCCGGGACATCCTGTGAACACTGATACACTCCCCGGGACCCCCTGTGAACACTGATACACTCCCCGGGACACCCTGTGAACACTGATACACTCCGCGGGACCCCCTGTGAACACTGATACACTCCCCGGAACCCCCTGTGAACACTGACACACTCCCTGGGACCCCCACTAAACACCGACACACTAACCGGGACCCCTGTAAACATCGACATGCTATGCGGGATCCCCTGTGAATACTGACACAGTTTCCGGGACCCTCTGTGAACGCTGACCCACTCCCCGAGACCCCTGTAAACACTGATAGACTCCCCGGGACTCCCTGTGAACACTGATACACTCCCCAGGACCCCCTGTGAACACTGATACACACCCCTGGACTCCTGTGAAGACTGATACACTGCCCGGAACATCCTGTTAACGCTGATACACTCCCCGGGACCCCCTGTGAACACTGATACACTCCCCGGGATCCCGTGTGAACACTGATACGCTCCCCAGGACCCTTGTGAACACTGATACACTCCCCGGGACCCCCGGTGAACACTGATATACTTCCCGGGAGCCCCTATGAACACTGATACACTGCCCGGGACATCCTGTAAACACTGATACACTCCCCAGGGCCCCATGTAAACACTGATACACTCCCCGGGACCTCCTGTAAACACTGATACACTCCCCGGGACTCCTGTGAATACCAACATGCTACCCGTTACCCCCTGTAAACACTGATACACTCCGCAGGGCCCCCTGTGAACACTGATACACTCCCCGGGACCCCCTGTAAACACTGATACACTCCCCGGGACCCCCTGTAAACACTGACTCACTCCTCAGGATCCCCTGTAAACACTGATACACTCCCCGGGACCCCTGTAAACACTGATACACTCCGCGGGACCCCCTGTGAACACTGATACACTCCCCGGAACCCCCTGTGAACACTGACACACCCCCTGGGACCCCCACTAAACACCAACACACTCCCCGGGACCCCTGTAAACCTCGACATGTTATGAGGGATCCCCTGTGAATACTGACACAGTTTCCGAGACCCTCTGTGAACGCTGACCCCCCCCCCGAGACCCCTGTAAACACTGATAGACTCCCCGGGACTCCCTGTGAACACTGATAAACTCCCCAGGACTCCTGTGAACACTGATACACTGCCCGGGACATCCTGTGAACACTGATACACTCCCCGGGACCCCCTGTGAACACTGATACACTCCCCGGGATCCCCTGTGAACACTGATACACTCCCCAGGACCCTTGTGAACACTGATACACTCCCCGGGACACGCTGTGAACACTGATACAATCCCCAGGACCCCCGGTGAACACTGATACATTCTCCGGGATCCCTGTGAGCACCAACATGCTACGTGGGACGCCCTGTAAACACAGATACATTCCCCAGGGCCCTCTGAAAACACTTATACACTCCTTGGGCCCCCCTGTCAACACTGACTCACTCCCCAGGACCCCCTGTGAATACTGATACAGTCCCCAGGGCCCCCTGTAAATTCTGATACACTCCCCAGGACCCCCTGTGAACACTGATAAAGTCCCCAGAGCCCCCTTTAAACACTGATACACTCCCCGGAACCCCCTGTGAACACTGACACACTCCCTGGGACCCCCACTAAACACCGACACACTAACCGGGACCCCTGTAAACATCGACATGCTATGCGGGATCCCCTGTGAATACTGACACAGTTTCCGGGATCCTCTGTGAACGCTGACCCACTCCCCGAGACCCCTGTAAACACTGATAGACTCCCCGGGACTCCCTGTGAACACTGATACACTCCCCAGGACCCCCGGTGAACACTGCTACACTCCCCGGGGCCCCCTGTGAACACTGATACACTCCCCGGGATCCCGTGTGAACACTGATACGCTCCCCAGGACCCTTGTGAACACTGATACACTCCCCGGGACCCCCTGTGAACACTGATACACTCCCCGGGACCCCCTGTGAACACTGATACACTCCCCAGGACCCTTGTGAACACTGATACACTCCCCGGGACCCCCGGTGAACACTGCTACACTCCCCGGGACCCCCTGTGAACACTGATATACTTCCCGGGAGCCCCTATGAACACTGATACACTCCCCGGGACACCCTGTAAACACTGATACACTCCCCAGGGCCCCATGTAAACACTGATACACTGCCCGGGACATCGTGTGAACACTGATACACTCCCCGGGACCCCCTGTGAACACTGATACACTCCCCGGGACACCCTGTGAACACTGATACACTCCGCGGGACCCCCTGTGAACACTGATACACTCCCCGGAACCCCCTGTGAACACTGACACACTCCCTGGGACCCCCACTAAACACCGACACACTAACCGGGACCCCTGTAAACATCGACATGCTATGCGGGATCCCCTGTGAATACTGACACAGTGTCCGGGATCCTCTGTGAACGCTGACCCACTCCCCGAGACCCCTGTAAACACTGATAGACTCCCCGGGACTCCCTGTGAACACTGATACACTCCCCAGGACCCCCTGTGAACACTGATACACACCCCTGGACTCCTGTGAAGACTGATACACTGCCCGGAACATCCTGTTAACGCTGATACACTCCCCGGGACCCCCTGTGAACACTGATACACTCCCCGGGATCCCGTGTGAACACTGATACGCTCCCCAGGACCCTTGTGAACACTGATACACTCCCCGGGACCCCCAGTGAACACTGCTACACTCCCCGGGACCCCCTGTGAACACTGATATACTTCCCGGGAGCCCCTATGAACACTGATACACTCCCCGGGACATCCTGTAAACACTGATACACTCCCCAGGGCCCCATGTAAACACTGATACACTCCCCGGGACCTCCTGTAAACACTGATACACTCCCCGGGACTCCTGTGAATACCAACATGCTACCCGTTACCCCCTGTAAACACTGATACACTCCGCAGGGCCCCCTGTGAACACTGATACACTCCCCGGGACCCCCTGTAAACACTGATACACTCCCCGGGACCCCCTGTGAACACTGACTCACTCCTCAGGATCCCCTGTAAACACTGATACACTTCCCGGGACCCCTGTAAACACTGATACACTCCGCGGGACCCCCTGTGAACACTGATACACTCCCCGGAACCCCCTGTGAACACTGACACACCCCCTGGGACCCCCACTAAACACCGACACACTCCCCGGGACCCCTGTAAACATCGACATGTTATGAGGGATCCCCTGTGAATACTGACACAGTTTCCGAGACCCTCTGTGAACGCTGACCCACCCCCCGAGACCCCTGTAAACACTGATAGACTCCCCGGGACTCCCTGTGAAAACTGATAAACTCCCCAGGACTCCTGTGAACACTGATACACTGCCCGGGACATCCTGTGAACACTGATACACTCCCCGGGACCCCCTGTGAACACTGATACACTCCCCGGGATCCCCTGTGAACACTGATAAACTCCCCAGGACTCCTGTGAACACTGATACACTGCCCGGGACATCCTGTGAACACTGATACACTCCCCGGGACCCCCTGTGAACACTGATACACTCCCCGGGATCCCCTGTGAACACTGATAAACTCCCCAGGACTCCTGTGAACACTGATACACTGCCCGGGACATCCTGTGAACACTGATACACTCCCCGGGACCCCCTGTGAACACTGATACACTCCCCGGGATCCCCTGTGAACACTGATACACTCCCCAGGACCCTTGTGAACACTGATACACTCCCCGGGACACGCTGTGAACACTGATACAATCCCCAGGACCCCCGGGGAACACTGATACATTCTCCGGGATCCCTGTGAGCACCAACATGCTACGTGGGACGCCCTGTAAACACAGATACATTCCCCAGGGCCCTCTGAAAACACTTATACATTCCTTGGGCCCCCCTGTGAACACTGACTCACTCCCCAGGACCCCCTGTGAATACTGATACAGTCCCCAGGGCCCCCTGTAAATTCTGATACACTCCCCAGGACCCCCTGTGAACACTGATACAGTCCCCAGGGCCCCCTTTAAACACTGATACACTCCACGGGACCCCTGTCAACACTGACACACTCCCCGGATCCTCTGTGAACACTGATACACTGCCCGGGACACCCAGTGAACACTGATATACTCACCGTGACCCCTGTGAACACTGATACACTCCCCAGGACACCCGGTGAACACTGCTACACTCCCTGGGACCCCCTGTGAACACTGATACACTCCCCGGGATCCCCTGTGAACACTGATACACTCCCCGGGATACCCTGTGAACACTGCTACACTCCCTGGGACCCCCTGTGAACACTGATAGACTCCCCGGGAACCCCTGTGAACACTGATACACTCGCCGGGTCCCCCTGTAAACACGAAAACACTCCACAGGACCCCGGTGAACGTTGATACACACCCTGGGACCCCCACTAAACACCGACAGACTCCTCGGGACGTCTGGAAACACCGACATGCTACCCGGGACCCCCGGTGAACACTAATACACTCCCCTTGACCCCCTGTAAAAACTGATACATTCTCCGGGATCCCTGTGAGCACCAACATGCTACGTGGGACGCCCTGTAAACACACATACATTCCCCAGGGCCCTCTGTAAACACTGATACACTCCCCAGGGCCCCCTGTAAACACTGATACACTGGACCCCCTGTAAACACTGATACACTCCCCAGGGCCCCCTGTAAACACTGATACACTCCCCGGGACCTCCTGTAAACACTGATACACTCCCCGGGACTCCTGTGAACACCAACATGCTACCCGGTACCCCCTGTAAACACTGATACACTCCGCAGGGCCCCCTGTGAACACTGATACACTCCCCGGGACTCCCTGTAAACACTGATACACTCCCCGGGACCCCCTGTGAACACTGACTCACTCCTCAGGATCCCCTGTAAACACTGATACACTTCCCGGGACCCCTGTAAACACTGATACACTCCGCGGGACCCCCTGTGAACACTGATACACTCCCCGGAACCCCCTGTGAACACTGACACACTCCCCGGGACCCCCTATGAACACTGATACACTCCCCGGGACCCCCTGTAAACATTGATACACTCCCCGGGACCCCCTGTGAACACTGACTCACTCCCCAGGACCCCCTATAAACACTGATACACTTCCCGGGACCCTTGTAAACGCTGATACACTCCGCGGGACCCCCTGTGAACACTGATACACTCCCCGGCATCCCCTGTGAACACTGACACACTCCCTGGGAGCCCCCCTAAACACCGACACACTCCCCGGGACCCCTGTAAACATCGACATGTTATGCGGGATCCCCTGTGAATACTGACACAGTTTCCGGGACCCTCTGTGAACGCTGACCCACTCCCCGAGACCCCTGTAAACACTGATTCACTCCCCGGGACCCCCTGTGAACACTGATACACTCGCCAGGACTCCTGTGAACACTGATACAGTGCCCGAGACATCCTGTGAACACTGATACACTCCCCGGGATCCCCTGTGAACACTGATACACTCCCCAGGACCCCCGGTGAACACTGATACACTCCCCGGGACACCCAGTGAACACTGATAAACTCCCCAGGACCCCCGGTGAACACTGCTACACTCCCCGGGACGCCCTGTGAACACTGATATACTTCCCGTGACCCCTGTGAACACTGATACACTCCCCAGGACCCAAGTGAGCACTGATACACTCCCCGGGACCCCCGGTGAACACTGATACACTCCCCGGGACACCCTGTGAACACTGATACACTCCCCAGGGCCCCCGGTGAACATTGCTACACTCCCCGGGACCCCCTGTGAACACTGATATACTTCCCGGGAGCCCTGTGAACACCAATATGCTACCTGGGACCCCCTGTGAACACTGATACACTCCCAGGGACCCACTGTGAACACTGATACACTCCCCGGGGCACCCTGTGAACACTGATACACTCCCCGGGACACCCTGTGAACACTGATACACTCCCTGGGACCCCCTGTGAACACTGTTACACTGTCCGGGACCCGCTGTGAATGCTGATACATGCCCCGGGACCCGCTGTGAATGCTGATACATGCCCCGGGACGCCCTGTAAACACTGACATGCTACCTGGGACCCCCGTGAATACCAACACACTCCCCAGGACCCCCTGTGAACACTGACACACTCCCCGGGACAACTGTAAACATGGATACACTCCCAGGGACCCCTTGTGAACACTGATACACTCCCTGGGCCCCCCTGTGAACACTTACTCACTCCCCAGGACCCCCTGTGGACACTGACACACTCCCCGGGACAACTGTGAACACTGATACACTCCCCGGTACCCTCTGTGAACACTGCTACACTCCCCGGGACACCCTGATAGAATCCCCAGGATCCCCTGTGAACACTGATACACTCCCCAGGACCCCTGTGAACACTGCTACACTCCCGGGACCCCCTGTGAACACTGATTCACTCCCCAGGACAACTGTGAACACGGATACACTCACCAGGACCCCTTGTAAACACCGACACACTCCCCGGGACCTCCTGTGAACACAGATTCAATCCCGAGGGCCCGCTATATATATTGATACACTCCCCGGGACACGCTGTGAACACTGATACACTACCCAGGATCCCCGGTGAACACTGCTACACTCCCCGGGACCCCCTGTGAACACTGATAGAAACCCCAGGATCCCCTGTGAACACTGATACACTCCCCAGGACCCCTGGTGAACACTGATACACTCCCCGGGACCCCCTGTGAACACTGATACACTCCCCGGGATCCCCGGTGAACACTGCTACACTCCCCGGGACACCCTGATAGAAACCCCAGGATCCCCTGTGAATACTGATACACTCCCCAGGACCCCTGTGAACACTGCTACACTCCCGGGACCCCCTGTGAACACTGATTCACTCCCCAGGACAACTGTGAACACGGATACACTCACCAGGACCCCTTGTAAACACCGACACACTCCCCGGGACCTCCTGTGAACACAGATTCAGTCCCGAGGGCCCGCTATATATATTGATACACTCCCTGGGACACGCTGTGAACACTGATACACTACCCAGGATCCCCGGTGAACACTGCTACACTCCCCGGGACCCCCTGTGAACACTGATAGAAACCCCAGGATCCCCTGTGAACACTGATACACTCCCCAGGACCCCTGTGAACACTGCTACACTCCCGGGACCCCCTGTGAACACTAATTCACTCCCCAGGACAACTGTGAACACGGATACACTCACCAGGACCCCTTGTAAACACCGACACACTCCCTGGGACCTCCTGTGAACACAGATTCAGTTCCGAGGGCCCCTTATATATATTGATACACTCCACGGGACCCCCAGTGAACACTGACCCACTCCCCAAGACCCCTGTAAGCACTGATAGACACTCCGGGACCCACTGTGAACACTGATAAACTCCCCAGGACCCTTGTGAACACTGATAAACTCTCCGGGACACCCTGTGAACACTAATACACTCCCCAGGACTCCCGGTGAACACTGATACACTCCCCGGGACACGCTGTGAACACTGACCCACAGCCGAAGACCCCTGTAAGCACTGATAGATACCCCGGGACCCCCTATGAACAGTGATACACTCGCCGAGAACCCCTGTGAACACTGACACACTCCCTGGGACCCCTCCTAAACACCGACCCGCTCCCCAGAACCCCTGTAAATACCGACATGCTATGCGGGATCCCCTTTGAATACTGACACAGTTCCCGGGACCCTCTGTGAACGCTGACCCACTCCCCGAGACCTCTGTAAACACTGATAGACTCCCCGGGAACCCCTGTGAACACTGATGCACTCCCCGAGACCTCTGTAATCACTGATAGACTTCCCGGGAACCCCTGTGAACACTGATACACGCCCCGGGACACCCTGTGAACACTGATACACTCCCCGGGTCCCCCTGTAAACACGAAAACACTCCACAGGACCCCGGTGAACGTTGATACACACCCTGGGACCCACACTAAACACCGACAGGGTCCTCGGGACGTCTGTAAACACCGACATGCTACACGGGACCCCCGGTGAACACTAATACACTCCCCAGGACCCCCTGTAAACACTGATACATTCTCCGGGATCCCTATGAGCACCAACATGCTACGTGGGACGCCCTGTAAACACAGATACATTCCTCAGGGCCCTCTGTAAATACTGATTACACTCCCCAGGGCCCCCTTTAAACACTGATACACTCCCCGGGACCCCCTGTAAACACTGATACACTCCCCAGGGCCCCCTGTAGACACTGATACACTCCCCGGGACATCTGTAAACACTGATACACTCCCCGGGACCTCTGTAAACACTGATACACTCCCCGGGACCTCCTGTAAACACTGATACACTCCCCGGGACTCCTGTGAACACCAACATGCTACCCGGTACCCTCTGTGAACACAGGTACAGTCCCCAGGGCACCCTGTAAACACTGATACACTGCCCGGGACCCCCTGTGAACACAGGTACAGTCCCCAGGGCACCCTGTAAACACTGATACACTGCCCGGGACCCCCTGTGAACACTGATACACTCCCCAGGGCACCCTGTAAACACTGATACACTTCCCGGGACCCCTGTAAACACTGATACACTCCGCGGGACCCCCTGTGAACACTGATACACTCCCCAGGACCCCCTGTAAACACTGATACACTTCCCGGGACCCCTGTAAACACTGATACACTCCGCGGGACCCCCTGTGAACACTGATACACTCCCCGGCACCCCCTGTGAACACTGACACACTCCCTGGGACCCCCCTAAACACCGACCCACTCCCCGGGACCCCTGTAAACATCGACATGTTATGCGGGATCCCCTGTGAATACTGACACAGTTTCCGGGACCCTCTGTGAACGCTGACCCACTCTCCGAGACCCCTGTAAACACTGATAGACTCCCCGGGACTCCCTGTGAACACTGATACACTCCCCAGGACTCCTGTGAACACTGATACACTCCCCGGGACTCCTGTGAACACTGATACACTCCCCGGGACCCCCTGTGAACACTGATACACTCCCCGGGATCCCCTGTGAACACTGATACACTCCCCAGGACCCTTGTGAACACTGATACACTCCCCGGGACATGCTGTGAACACTGATACAATCCTCAGGATCCCCGGTGAACACTGCAACAGTCCCTGTGACCCCCTGTGAACATTGATACACTCCCCAGGACCCTTGTGAACACTGATACACTCCCCGGGACTCCCTGTAAACACTGATACACTCCCCGGGACCCCCTGTGAACACTGATACACTCCCCGGGACCCCCTGTAAACACTGATACACTCCCCGGGACCCCCTGTGAACACTGATACACTCCCCGGGACCCCCTGTGAACACTGATACACTCCCCGGGACCCCCTGTGAACACTGATACACTCCCCGGGACCCCCTGTGAACACTGATACACTCCCCAGGACCCTTGTGAACACTGATACACTCCTCGGGACACGCTGTGAACACTGATACAATCCCCAGGAGCCTCGGTGAACACTGCTACACTCCCCGTGACCCCCTGTGAAAACTGATACACACCCTGGGACCCCCACTAAACACCGACAGGGTCCTCGGGACATCTGTAAACACCGACATGCTACACGGGACCCCCGGTGAACACTAATACACTCCCCAGGACCCCCTGTAAACACTGATACATTCTCCGGGATCCCTGTGAGCACCAACATGCTACGTGGGACGCCCTGTAAAGACAGATACATTCCTCAGGGCCCTCTGTAAACACTGATACACTCCCCAGGGCCCCCTGTAAACACTGATACACTCCCTGGGACCCCCTGTAAACACTGATACACTTCCCGGGACATCTGTGAACACTGATACACTCCCCGGGACCTCCTGTAAACACTGATACACTCCCCGGGACCCCTGTAAACACTGATACACTCCCCGGGATCCCCGGTGAACACTGCTACACTCCCCGGGACACCCTGATAGAAACCCCAGGATCCCCTGTAAACACTGATACACTCCCCGGGACAACCCGTGAACACTGATACACTCCCCAGGACCCCCAGTGAACACTAATACACTCCCCAGGACCCCCTGTAAACACTGATACATTCTCCGGGATCCCTGTGAGCACCAACATGCTACGTGGGACGCCCTGTAAACACAGATACATTCCCCAGGGCCCTCTGTAAACACTGATACACTCCCCAGGACCCCCTGTAAACACTGATACACTTCCCAGGGCCCCCTGTAAACACTGATACACTCCCCGGGACCTCTGTAAACACTGATACACTCCCCGGGACCCCCTGTGAACACTGATACACTCCCCGGGACCCCCTGTAAACACTGATACACTCCCCGGGACCCCCTGTGAACACTGACTCACTCCCCAGGACCCCCTGTAAACACTGATACACTTCCCGGGACCCCTGTAAACTCTGATACACTCCGCGGGACCCTCTGTGAACACTGATACACTCCCCAGGACCCCCTGTAAACACTGATACACTTCCTGGGACCCCTGTAAACACTGATACACTCCGCGGGACCCCCTGTGAACACTGATACACTCCCCGGCACCCCCTGTGAACACTGACACACTCCCTGGGACCCCCCCTAAATACTGACACAGTTTCCGGGACCCTCTGTGAACGCTGATCCACTCTCCGAGACCCCTGTAAACACTGATAGACTCCCCGGGACTCCCTGTGAACACTGATACACTCCCCAGGACTCCTGTGAACACTGATACACTGCCCGGGACATCCTGTGAACACTGATACACTCCCCAGGACCCCCTGTGAACACTGATACACTCCCCGGGATCCCCTGTGAACACTGATACACTCCCCAGGACCCTTGTGAACACTGATACACTCCCCGGGACACGCTGTGAACACTGATACAATCCCCAGAGGCCCGGTGAACACTGCAACACTCCCCGTGACCCCCTGTGAACATTGATACACTTCCCGGGACAACCTTTGAACACTGATACACTCCCCAGGACTCCCGGTGAACACTGATACACTCCCCGGGCTCCCCTGTGAACACTGATACACTCCCCAGGACCCTTGTGAACACTGATACACTCCTCGGGACACGCTGTCAACACTGATACAATCCCCAGGAGCCTCGGTGAACACTGCTACACTCCCCGTGACCCCCTGTGAAAACTGATACACTCCCTGGGACAACCTGTGAACACTGATACACTCCCCAGGACCCCCCCGGTGAACACTGATACACTCCCCGGGACACCCTGTGAACACTGATACACTCCCCAGGACCCCCGGTGAACACTGATACACTCCACGGGACCCCCTGTGAACACTGACACACTCCCTGGATCCTCTGTGAACACTGATACACTGCCCGGGACACCCTGTGAACACTGATACACTCACCGATGTGAACGCTGATACACTCCCTGGGCCCCCCTGTGAACACTGACTCACTCCCCAGGACCCACCGGTGAACACTGATACACTCCCCGGGACACCCTGTGAACACTGATACACTCCCCGGGATCACCTGTGAACACTGATACACTCCCCAGGACCCTTGTGAACACTGATACACTCCCCGGGACACCCTGTGAACACTGATACACTCCCCAGGACCCCCGGTGAACACTGATACACTCCCCGGGACCCCCTGTGAACACTGATACACTCCCCGGGATCACCTGTGAACACTGATACACTCCCCAGGACCCTTGTGAACATTGATACACTCCCTGGGACACGCTGTGAACACTGATATACTCCCCAGGATCCCCGGTGAACACTGCGACACTCCCCGGGACCCGCTGTGAACGCTGATACATGCCCCGGGACCCCCTGTGAACGCTGATAAACTCCCTGGGCCCCCCTGTGAACACTGACTCACTCCCCAGGACCCCTTGTAAACACTGATACACTCCGCGGGACCCCCTGTAAACAATGATACACTCCCCGGGACCCCTGTGAATACCAACACGCTACCTGGGACCCCCTGTGAACACTGATACACTCCCCGGGACCCGCTGTGAACACTGATACACTCCCCAGGGCCCCCTGTAAACACTGATACACTCCCCGGGACCTCCTGTACACACTGATACACTCCACAGGGCCCCCTGTAAACACTGATACACTCCGCGGGACCCCCTGTGAACACTGATACACTCCCCGGGACCCCCTGTAAACACTGATACACTTCCCAGGGCCCCCTGTAAACACAGATATAGTTCCCAGGGCACCCTGTGAACACTGACTCACTCCCCAGGACCCCCTGTAAACACTGATACACTTCCCGGGACCCGTGTAAACACTGATACACTCCCCGGAACCCCCTGTGAACACTGACACACTCCCTGGGACCCCCACTAAACACCGACACACTCCCCGGGACCCCTGTAGACATCGACAAGTTATGCGGGATACCTTGTGAATACTGACACAGTTTCCGGGACCCTCTGTGAACGCTGACCCACTCCCCGAGACCCCTGTAAACACTGATAGACTCCCCGGGACTCCCTGTGAACACTGATACACTCCCCGGGACCCCCTGTGAACACTGATACACTCCCCAGGACTCCTGTAAACACTGATACACTCCCCAGGGCCCCCTGTAAACACCGATACAGTCCCCAGGGCACCCTGTAAACACTGATACACTCCCCGGGACCCCCCGTAAACACTGATACACTCCCCGGGACCCCCTGTGAACACTGACTCACTCCCCAGGACCCCCTGTAAACACTGATACACTTCCCAGGACCCCTGTAAACACTGATACACTCCGCGGGACCCCCTGTGAACACTGATACACTCCCCGGAACCCCCTGTGAACACTGACACACTCCCTGGGACCCCCACTAAACACCGACACACTCCCCGAGACCCCTGTAGACATCGACAAGTTATGCGGGATACCCTGTGAATACCGACACAGTTTCCGGGACCCTCTGTGAACGCTGACCCACTCCCCGAGACCCCTGTAAACACTGATAGACTCCCCGGGACTCCCTGTGAACACTGATACACTCCCCGGGACCCCCTGTGAACACTGATACACTCCCCAGGACTCCTGTGAACACTGATACACTGCCCGGGACATCCTGTGAACACTGATACACTCCCCGGGACCCCCTGTGAACACTGATACAGTTCCCGGGATCCCCTGTGAACACTGATACACTCCCAGGGCCCCCGGTGAACACTGCTACACTCCCCAGGACCCTTGTGAGTACTGATACACTGCCCGGGACACCCTGTGAACACTGATATACTCCCCAGGACCCCCGGAGAACACTGATACATTCCCCGGGACACCCTGTGAACACAGATACACTCCCCAGGACCCCCGGTGAACACTGCTACACTCCCCGGGACCCCCTGTGAACACTGATACTCTCTCTGGGATACCCTGTGAACACTGATACACTCCCCGGGACCCCTGTGAACACCAATATGCTACCTTGGACCCCCTGTGAACACTGATACACTCCTCGGGACCCGCTGTGAACACTGATACACTCCCCGGGACACCCTGTGAACACTGATACACTCCCTGGGACCCCCTGTGAACACTGTTACACTGTCCGGGACCCGCTGTGAATGCTGATACACGCCCCGGGACCCCCTGTAAACACTGACATGCTACCCGGGACCCCTGTGAATACCAACACACTCCCCAGGACCCCATGTGAACACTGATTCACTCACTGTGACCCCTGTGAACACTGATACACTCCCTAGGATCCTTGTGAACACTGATACACTCCCCGGGACACGCTGTGAACACTGATACACTCCCCAGGACCCCCGGAGAACACTGATACACTGCCCGGGACCCCCTGTGAACACTGATACACTCCCTGGGATCCCCTGTGAACACTTATACACTCCCCAGGACCCTTGTGAACACTGATACGCTCCCTGGGACCCGCTATGAACGCTGATACACGCCATGGGACCCCCTGTGAACACTGACTCACTCCCAGGACCCCCTGTAAACACTGATACACTCTGCGGGACCCCCTGTGAACACCAACATGCTACCAGGGACCCCCTGTGAATACTGATACACTCCCCGGGACCCGCTGTGAACACTGATACACTCCCTGGGACCCCTTGTGAACACTGATACACTCCCTGGGACCCCCTGTGAACACTGTTACACTGTCCGGGACCCGCTGTGGATGCTGATACACGCCCCGGGACGCCCTGTAAACACTGACATGCTACCGGGACCCCTGTGAATACCAACACACTCCCCAGGACCCCCTGTGAATACTGATACAGTCCCCAGGTCCCCTGTAAACACTGATACACTCCACGGGACCCCCTGTCAAAACAGACACACTCCCCAGGACCCCTGTAAATTCTGATACACTCCCCGGGACCCCTGTGAACACTGATACAGTCCCCAGGGCCCCCTGTAAACACTGATACACTCCATGGGACCCCTGTCAACACTGACACACTCCCTGGATCCTCTGTGAACACTGATACACTGCCCGGGACACCCTGTGAACACTGATACACTCACCGTGACCCCTGTGAACACTGATACACTCCCCGGGATCCCCTGTGAACATTGATACACTCCCCAGGATCCTTGCGAACACTGATACTCTCCCCGGGTCACCCTGTGAACACTGATACACTCCCCAGGACACCCGGTGATCACTGCTACACTCCCTGGGACCCCCTGTGAACACTGATACACTCCCCGGGATCCCCTGTGAACACTGATACACTCCCCGGGACACCCTGTGTACATTGATACACTCCCCAGGACCCCCGGTGAACACTGCTACACTCTCCGGGACCCCCTGTGAACACTGATACACTCCCCAGGATCCCCTGTGAACACTGATACGCTCCCCAGGACCCTTGTGAACACTGATACACACCCCGGGACACGCTGTGAACACTGATACACTCCCCAGGACCCCTGTGAACACTGATACACTCCCCGGGACCCTTGTGAACACTGATACACACCCCGGGACACGCTGTGAACACTGATACACTCCCCAGGACCCTTGTGAACACTGAATCACTCCACAGGACAACTGTGAACACGGATATACTCACCAGGACTCCTTGTAAACACCGACACACTCCCCGGGACCTCCTGTGAACACAGATACAGTCCCGAGGGCCTCCTGTATATATTGATACACTCCCCGGGACCCCCGGTGAACACTGACCCACTCCTCGAGACCCCTGTAAGCACTGATAGACACCCCGGGACCCCCTGTGAACACTGATACTCTCCCCGGGGCCCCCTTAAACGCTGACACACTCCCTGGGACTCCGCCTAAACACTGCCACACTCCCCGGGACCCCTGTAAACAGCAACATGCTACCCGGGATCCCCTGTGAATACTGACACAGTCCCCGGAACCCTCTGTGAACACTGACCCACTCCCCGAGACCCCTGTAAACACTGATAGACTCCCCGGGACCCCTGTGAACACCAACATGCTACCTGGGACCCCCTGTGAACACTGATACACTCCCCGGGACCCCCTGTGAACACTGTTACACTGTCCGAGACCCGCTGTGAATGCTGATACATGCCCCGGGACCCGCTGTTAATGCTGATACATGCCCCGGGACGCCCTGTGTACATTGATACACTCCCCAGGACCCCCGGTGAACACTGCTACACTCTCCGGGACCCCCTGTGAACACTGATACACTCCCCAGGATCCCCTGTGAACACTGATACGCTCCCCAGGACCCTTGTGAACACTGATACACACCCCGGGACACGCTGTGAACACTGATACACTCCCCAGGACCCCTGTGAACACTGATACACTCCCCGGGACACCCTGTGTACATTGATACACTCCCCAGGACCCCCGGTGAACACTGCTACACTCTCCGGGACCCCCTGTGAACACTGATACACTCCCCAGGATCCCCTGTGAACACTGATACGCTCCCCAGGACCCTTGTGAACACTGATACACACCCCGGGACACGCTGTGAACACTGATACACTCCCCAGGACCCCTGTGAACACTGATACACACCCCGGGACCCTTGTGAACACTGATACACACCCCGGGACACGCTGTGAACACTGATACACTCCCCAGGACCCTTGTGAACACTGATACACTCCCCAGGACAACTGTGAACACGGATATACTCACCAGGACTCCTTGTAAACACCGACACACTCCCCGGGACCTCCTGTGAACACAGATACAGTCCCGAGGGCCTCCTGTATATATTGATACACTCCCCGGGACCCCCGGTGAACACTGACCCACTCCTCGAGACCCCTGTAAGCACTGATAGACACCCCGGGACCCCCTGTGAACACTGATACTCTCCCCGGGGCCCCCTTAAACGCTGACACACTCCCTGGGACTCCGCCTAAACACTGCCACACTCCCCGGGACCCCTGTAAACAGCAACATGCTACCCGGGATCCCCTGTGAATACTGACACAGTCCCCGGAACCCTCTGTGAACACTGACCCACTCCCCGAGACCCCTGTAAACACTGATAGACTCCCCGGGACCCCCTGTGAACACTGATACACTCCCCGGGACCCCTGTGAACACGAACATGCTACCTGGAACCCCCTGTGAACACTGATACACTCCCCGGGACCCGCTGTGAACACTCATACTCTCCTCGGGACCCCCTGTGAACACTGATACACTCCCCGGGACCCCCTGTAAACACTGATACATTCTCCGGGATCCCTGTGAGCACCAACATGCTATGTGGGACGCCCTGTAAAGACAGATACATTCCTCAGGGCCCTCTGTAAACACTGATACACTCCCCAGGGCCCCCTGTAAACACTGATACACTCCCTGGGACCCCCTGTAAACACTGATACACTCCCTGGGCCCCCCTGTGAACACTGTCTCACTCCCCAGGACCCCCTGTAAACAATGATACACTCCGCGGGACACCCTGTAAATACTGATACACTCCCCGGGACCCCTGTGAACACCAACATGCTACCTGGGACCCCCTGTGAACACTGATACACTCCCCGGGACCCCCTGTGAACACTGTTACACTGTCCGTGACCCGCTGTGAATGCTGATACATGCCCCGGGACCCGCTGTTAATGCTGATACATGCCCCAGGACGCCCTGTAAACACTGACATGCTACCTGGGACCCCTGTGAATACCAACACACTCCCCAGGACCCCCTGTGAACACTGACACACTCCCTGGGACAACTGTAAACATGGATACACTCCCAGGGACCCCTTGTGAACACTGATACACTCCCTGGGCCCCCCTGTGAACACTTACTCACTCCCCAGGACCCCCTGTGAACACTGATACGCTCCCCAGGACCCTTGTGAACACTGATACACACCCCGGGACACGCTGTGAACACTGATACACTCCCCAGGACCCCTGTGAACACTGCCACGCTCCCGGGACCCTTGTGAACACTGATACACTCCCCAGGACAACTGTGAACACGGATATACTCACCAGGACTCCTTGTAAACACCGACACACTCCCCGGGACCTCCTGTGAACACAGATACAGTCCCGAGGGCCTCCTGTATATATTGATACACTCCCCGGGACCCCCGGTGAACACTGACCCACTCCTCGAGACCCCTGTAAGCACTGATAGACACCCCGGGACCCCCTGTGAACACTGATACTCTCCCCGGGGCCCCCTTAAACGCTGACACACTCCCTGGGACTCCGCCTAAACACTGCCACACTCCCCGGGACCCCTGTAAACAGCAACATGCTACCCGGGATCCCCTGTGAATACTGACACAGTCCCCGGAACCCTCTGTGAACACTGACCCACTCCCCGAGACCCCTGTAAACACTGATAGACTCCCCGGGACCCCCTGTGAACACTGATACACTCCCCGGGACCCCTGTGAACACGAACATGCTACCTGGAACCCCCTGTGAACACTGATACACTCCCCGGGACCCGCTGTGAACACTCATACTCTCCTCAGGACCCCCTGTGAACACTGATACACTCCCCGGGACCACCTGTGAACACTGTTACACTGTCCGAGACCCGCTGTGAATGCTGATACATGCCCCGGGACCCCCTGTGAACACTGATACACTCCCCGGGACCCCTGTGAACACTGATACACTCCCCGGGACCCCTGTGAACACCAACATGCTACCTGGGACCCCCTGTGAACACTGATACACTCCCCGGGACCCCCTGTGAACACTGATACACTCCCCGGGACCCCCTGTGAACACTGATACACTCCCCAGGACCCCCTATGAACACTGATACACTCCCCAGGACCCTCTATAAACACTGTCTCACTCCCCAGGAGCCCCTGTAAAAACTGATACACTCCGAGGGACCCTCTGTAAACACTGATACACTCCCCGGGACCCCTGTGAACACCAACATGCTACCTGGAACCCCCTGTGAACACTGTAACACTATGTGGGACCCGCTGTGAACGCTGATACACTCCCTGGGCCCCCCTGTGAACACTGACTCACTCCCCAGGTCCCCCTGTAAACACTGATACACTCCCCGGGACCCCAGTGAACACTGATAAACTCCCTGGGACCCCCTGTGTACACTGTTACACTGTCCGGGACCCACTGCGAACGCTGATACACGCCCCGGGACCCCCTGTAAACACTGACATGCTACCCGGGACCCCTGTGAATACCAACACACTCCCCTAGGACCCCCTGTGAACACTGACACACTCCCCGGGACAACTGTAAACACAGATACACTCCCCGGGACCCCCTGTGAACACTGTTACACTCCCCAGGACTCCCTGTAAACACTGGTACACGCCCTGGGACCCCCTGTGAATACTGATACAGTCCCCAGGACCACTGTAAACACTGATACACTCCACGGGACACCTGTCAACACTGACACACTCCCCGGATCCTCTGTGAACACTGATACACTCACCGTGACCCCTGTGAACACTGATACACTTCCCGGGACCCTCTGTGAACACTGATACACGCCCCAGGACCCCTTGAACACTGATACACTCCCCGGGACCCTTGTGAACACTGATACACACACCGGGACCCCCTGTGAACATGGATACACACCCCAGGACCCCCTGTGAACACGTACACGCCCCGGGACCAACTGCGAACACTGATACAGTCCCCAGTGCCCCCTGCAAATATTGATACACTCCCCGGGACCCCTGTAAACACTGATACACTCCCCGGGACCCCTGTGAAAACCAACATGCTACCCAGGACCCCCTGTGAACACTGATACACTCCCCAGGACCCCCTGTAAACACTGATACACTCCCCAGGACCCCCTGTGAACACTGATACACTCCCCGGACCCCCTGTGAACACTGATACACTTCCCGGGACCCTCTGTGAACACTGATAGACTCCCGGGACCCCTGTAAACACTGATACACTCCCCGGGACCCCTGTAAACACTGATACACTCCCCAGGACCCCCTGTGAACACTGACACACTCTCCAGGACCCCCTGTGAACACTGACACACTCTCCAGGACCCCCTGTGAACACTGACACACTCCCCGGGACCCCCTGTGAACACTGACTCACTCCCTGGGACCCCTGTGAACACTCATACACTCCCCAGGACCCCCTGTAAACACTGATACACTCCCCGGACCCCCTGTGAACACTGATACACTCCCCGGGACCCCCTGTAAACACTGATATACTCCCTGGGACACCTGTGAACACCAACATGCTACCCGGGACCCCCTGTGAACACAGATACAGTCCTCAGTGCTCCCTGTAAACACTGATACACTCCCCGGGACTCCCTGTAAACACTGATACACTCCCCGGGACCCCTTGTAAACACTGATACACTCCCTGGGCCCCCCTGTGAACACTGACTCACTCCCCAGGACCCCCTGTAAACACTGATACACTCCCCGGGACCCCCTGTGAACACTGATATACACCCTGGGACCCCCCCTAAACACCGACATACTCCCCGGGACCCCTGTAAATACCGACGTGCTACCCCGGATCCCCCGTGCACTGATATACTCCCCGGGACCCCCTGTGAACACTGATACACTCCCCTGGACCTCCTGTAAACACCGACATGCTACCCGGGACCCCCTGTTAACACCGACACGCTAGCCGGGACCCCCTGTGAATACTGACACGCTCCCAGGACCCCCTGTGTACACCGACACGCTACTCGGGACCCCCTGTAAATATAGACATACTACATGGGACCCCTATGAATACCGACATGCTCCCGGGGCCCTTTGTGAACACAGACACACTACCCAGGACCCCCTGTAAACACTGACACACTACCTGGGACCCCTGTGAATAAAGACAGATTCCCTGGGGTCCTTGTGAACACAGACACACTACCCGGGGCTCCTGTGAACACAGACACACTACCCAGGACCCCCTGTGAACACAGACACACTACATGGGACCCTTGTGAATACAGACACACTCCCCAGTTTTTTTAAAGAAAGGGGCTTCCCTTCCTCCACTATCATGTCTTCCTTTTTTAAAGAAAGGGGCTTCCCTTCCTCCACTATTATGTCTTCCTTTTTTAAAGAATCGACGACTGCATTGGCGCTGCTTCCTGCACACATGCAGAGCTCGTTGACTTTATTAACTTTGCCTCCAACTTTCACCCTGCCCTCAAGTTTACCTGGTCCATTTCCCACACCTCCCTCCCCTTTCTAGATCTTTCTGTCTCTGTCTCTGGAGACAGCTTATCCACTGATGTCTACTATAAGCCTACTGACTCTCACAGCTATCTGGACTATTCCTCTTCTCACCCTGTCTCTTGCAAAAATGCCATCCCCTTCTCGCAATTCCTCCGTCTCCGCTGCATCTGCTCTCAGGATGAAGCTTTTCATTCCAGGACGAGGGAGATGTCTTCCTTTTTTAAAGAAAGGGGCTTCCCTTCCTCCACTATCGACTCTGCTCTTAAACGCATCTCCCCCATTTCACGTACATCTGCTCTCACTCCATCCTCCCACCACCCCACTAGGAATAGGGTTCCCCTGGTCCTCACCTACCACCCCACCAGCCTCCGGGTCCAACATATTATTCTCCGTAACTTCCGCCACCTCCAACGGGATCCCACCACTAAGCACATCTTTCCCTCTCCCCCCCTGCATTCCGCAGGGATCGCTCCCTACACAACTCCCTTGTCCATTCGTCCCCCCCATCCCTCCCCACTGATCTCCCTCCTGGCACTTATCTGTGTAAGCGGAACAAGTGCTACACATGCCCTTACACTTCCTCCCTTACCACCATTCAGGGCCCCAAACAGTCCTTCCAGGTGAGGCAACACTTCACCTGTGAGTCGACTGGGGTGATATACTGCGTCCGGTGCTCTCGATGTGGCCTTCTATATATTGGCGAGACCCAATGCAGACTGGGAGACCGCTTTGCTGAACATCTACGCTCTGTCCGCCAGAGAAAGCAGGATCTCCCAGTGGCTACACATTTTAATTCCACATCCCATTCCCATTCTGACATGTCTATCCACGGCCTCCTCTACTGTAAAGATGAAGCCACACTCAGGTTGGAGGAACAACACCTTATATTCCGTCTGAGTAGCCTCCAACCTGATGGCATGAACATCGACTTCTCTAACTTCCGCTAGGCCCCACCTCCCCCTCGTATCCCATCTGTTACTTATTTTTATGCACACATTCTTTCTCTCACTCTCCTTTTTCTCCCTCTGTCCCTCTGAATATACCTCTTGCCCATCCTCTGGGTCCCCCCCTCCTTGTCTTTCTTCCCGGACCTCCTGTCCCATGATCCTCTTGTATCCCCTTTGCCTATCACCTGTCCAGCTCTTGGCTCTATCCCTCCCCGTCCTGTATTCTCCTATCATTTTGGATCTCCCCCTCCCCCTCCAACTTTCAAATCCCTTACTCACTCTTCCTTCAGTTAGTCCTGACGAAGGGTCTCGGCCTGAAACGTCGACTGCACCTCTTCCTACAGATGCTGCCTGGCCTGCTGCGTTCACCAGCAACTTTGATGTGTGTTGCTTGAATTTCCAGCATCTGCAGAATTCCTGTTGTTTACACTCCCCAGTGTCATGGTCCGGTCCGTGAAGTCCGCATTCCGATTCACGGTCCGGTCCATCGACCCTTTCTCCAGGTTTTCCTGTCTACCCTGTTTCTGTTCCTGTTGAGCACTAATTGAGGCAGCTGATTCTCGTTGGGGCTGGCTGCATAAATACCTCCAGAGACCAGGGTCTGGCTGCTGGATTGCTCTTGTCCTTACTCCTCGTATCCCTTCTCCTACCTTCTGTTTTCTTGCCTGAAGCCTTGCCTTGCCTTGTCTGAAGGTAACTCTTGCCTCATCTCGCCTGCAGTCTTGTCCTGGAGCCACCCAGTACCTAGTTCCCTTCCTGTCCCTTGCCTCTGTCGGGTAAGCCAGGCCAGATTGCCGTTACCCTGTGGTGGGTCCTGTCGCTTCCTGTCCCTTGCCCTCCGTCGGGTAAGGCAGGCCAGATTGCCATTACCCTGTAGTGGGTTCTGTCCCTTCCTGTCCCTTGCCTTCATTGGGTGGAGATTTGCGGCCTGCCCAGGAGTACCGCGCCCTGCCCAGGAGGAGCTTCAAGACCCCAAGCCTCAAGCCTTGTCCCAATTCTCTAGTCTCAAGTCTCTGGTCTCCAGCCTTGCCTCAAGTCTCTAGCCAAGGCTCGCCCCAAGCCAAGTCTCAAGCCTCATCTCAAGTCTCAAGACTCCAGCCTCATCCGCCCTGCCAGCCAAGTCACGTCCTTGCCTAGTTCTGGGGTCTGAGCCACAGGCAAGACCCAGGTTCTGGGTCCTTGCCCAGTCTCTAGCTCAGAGTCCAAGCCCGGGCTCCTAGCTCTCTTGTCCAGTCCTGTTCCGGGTTTCCGGTTTTCGAGTCTATGTCCTTGCCCTCACCCTGTATTCTAGTCCTGTCCCTAGTACTTCAGTGTCTGTGTCTTGCACTTGGGTCCGTTCCCAGCCACCACCTTATGACATCCAGGGCCCCTGTGAACTCAGACATACTCCCCAGGACCCCTGTGAACACAGACACACTACCCAGGACCCCTGTGAAAATGGACACACTCCCCGGGGTCCCCTGTGCATACAGACACACTCCCCAGGGCCCCTGTGAAAACAGACACACTCCCCGGGGCCCCTTGTGAATACAGACACACTTCCTGGGATCCCTGTGAAAACAGACACACTCCCCAGGGCCCCCTGTGAACACAGACACACTTCCTGGGACCCCCTGTAAACACTGACACACTACCCAGGACCCCCTGTGAATACAGACACACTACCCGGGATCCCCTGTGAATACAGACACACTACCCAGGACCCCCTGTAAACACCAATACACTCCCCAGGACCCCATGTAAATACCGACTCCTATAAGTACCGACAGTCCCTGGGACCCCCTGTAAACACTGATAAACTCCCTGGGACCCCATGTAAATATTGACACACTTAGATCCTGCTGAAGGGTTTCGGCCCAAAATGTCAACTGTACGGTTTCCCATAGATTCTGCTTAGCCTGCTGAGTTCCTCCAGCATTTTGTGTGCGACATTCAGTACCATTAGGGAAAGTGGGCAGATGATAGACAGGATGAGAGATAGTCACCCCAAGGCTACAGAAGACAGATTAATGGGTGACTGTCAAGAGAGGGAAGATAGTGCAGAATACCACTGTGGCTGTCCCGCTCTACAGTAATACTCCATTTTGAGGACAGTTGAGGCGGGGAGCTACCTGGGAGAAGCAACAGCGTCTGTGCCTCTGGCGCTGATTCTGGCTCTGTGGCTCAGAAGGGTGGGGAACCGAAGCAGATGGCAGCAGTAATGGGAGTCCCTATAGTTGGGGGGACAGATAGGCGATTCTATGGACACAGGAAAAAAGCACGGATTGTAGGTGGCCTCCCAGGTGTCAGGATCTGCGATGTTTCTGGACGTGTCCACAATATCCTGAAAAGGGAGGGTGAACAGCCAGAAGTTGTGGTACATTTTAGTACCAACGACATTGGTAGTAAAAGAGAGGAGGTTCTGAAAATAGAATACAGGGAGTCAGGAAGGAAGCTGTGAAGTAGGACCTCAAGGGTAGTAATCTCGTGATTGATGCCTGTGCCACGCGACAGTGAGGATAGGAATAGAATAAGGTGACAGATAAATGCATTGCTGAAGAATTGGAGCAGGGGATAGGGATTCAGATTTCTGGATCATTGGGACCTCTTCTAGGCAGATGTGACCTGCACAAAAGGGACAGCTTGCACTTGAAACCGAGAGGGACCAATATTCTTGCGGGCAGGTTTACTAGAGCTGTTGGGAGTGGTCTAAACTAAAATGGCAGGGAGATGGGAACCAGTGTGATAGAGCTGAGGATGAGCCAGCAGGTTTACAAGCAGATGATGGGTATAACATAAATGTAAGGAAGGACAAGCCAATGACTTGGTATAAATGCAGACAGAGTAAAGAGTTAAATTGTACCACAGAGGCAAAATTCAAAAGGGTAAAGAGTGCAGGACTAAGGTGCTGTATTTAAATCCATGTAGCATTCAGAATAAGGTGGATGAACTCGTGACCCAATTAGAGATTGCTCAGTATGATGCTGTGAGCATCACTGAATTGTGGCTGAAAGAAGGTCATAGTTGGGATCCTAACATCAAAAGAAATACATTATATAGAAAGGATCCACTGGAAGGCATAGGCGGTGGTGTGGATCTGTTGGTAAGAGATGGAATTACATCTTTAGATAAAGGTTACATAGAATCTTTGTGGGTGGAGTTAAGAAACTACAAGGGTAAACAAATCATTATAGGAATGATATATAGGCCTCCAAATAGTAGCCAAGATGTGGGGTTGAGATTGTGAAGGGAGCTGGAAAGGGCATGTAATAAGGGCAATGTCACAATTGTAATGGGACTTCAATATGGAAGGGGATTGGGAAAATCAGGTTGGTGTTGGATCACCAGAGAGGGAATGTGTTGAATGCCTATGAGATGGCTTTTTAGAGCAGCTTGTGCTTGAGCCTAATCGGGGAGGGGCTATCTTATATTGGATGTTGTGTAATAATTCAGATTTTATAAGCGACCTTAAGGTAAAGGAACCCTTAGGAAGCAGTAATCATCATATGGTTGAATTCATACTGCAATTTGAGAGGGAGAAGCACAAGTCACACAAATCAGTATCACGCAACACACATCAAAGTTGCTGGTGAATGCAGCAGGCCAGGCAACATCTCTAGGACGAGGTACAGTCGATGTTTCGGGCCGAGACTCTTCGTCAGGACTAACTGAAAGAAGAGCTAGTAAGAGATTTGAAAGTGGGAAGGGGAGATCCAAAATGATAGGAGAAGACAGGAGGTGGAGGGATGGAGCCAAGAGCTGGACAGTTGATTGACAAAAGGGATATGAGAGGATCATGGGACAGGAGGTCCGGGGAGAAAGAAAGGGGGAGGGGGGAAGTCCAGAGGATGGGCAATAATGGATAGGGTATGAGGGGGAGGTGGGGCATTAACGGAAGTTAGAGAAGTCAATGTTCATGCCATCAGGTTGGAGGTTATCTAGACGGAATATAAGGTGTTGTTCCTCCAACCTGAGTGTGGCTTCATCTTTACAGTAGAGGAGGCCGTGGATAGACATGTCAGAATGGGAATGGGATGGGGAATTAAAATGTGTGGCCACTAGGAGATCCTGCTTTCTCTGGCAGACAGAGCATAGGTGTTCAGTGAAACGGTCTCCCAATCTGCGTCGGGTCTCGCCAATATATAGAAGGCCGCATCGGGAGCACCGGGTGCAATATATCACCCCAGCCAGCTCACAGGTGAAGTGGAGACTAACGATAAAGCCAAAGTCATGCGGCTTTTTTAAAGGGAAACTTGGCCTGACATATCAGTTAGAACTCTTCAAGGAAGTAAAAAGCAGGGTGGACAAAGAGAGGCAGTGGATGTCATTTACTTGGACTTTCAGAAGGCATTTGATAAGGTGCCACACATGAAGCTACTTAACAAGATAAAATCCCATGGCATTACAGGAAAGATACTGGCATGGATAGAGGAATGGCTGACAGGCCGGAGACAGTGAGTGGGAATAAAGGGGGCCTTTTCCAGTTGGCTGCCAGTGATTAGTTGTGTACTTCAGGGGTCAGTATTGGGACTGCTACTTTTCACATTGTTTGTCAATGATTTAGATAATGGAATTGATGGTTTTGTAGCAAAGTTTGCAGATGATACAAAGATAGGTGGAGGAGTAGATGGTGCTGAGGAAGCAATGTGATTGCAGGAGGACTTAGACAAATCGGAAGAATGGGCAAAAAATTGGCAGATGGAATACAGTGTTGGGAAATGTATGATAATGCATTTTGGTAAAAGGAACTATAGTGCAGACTATTATCTAAATGGGGAGAAGGTTCAAGCATCAGAGGTGCAAAGGGACTTGAGAGTCCTCATTCAAGACTCCCAGAAGGTTAATTTACAGGTTGAGTCTGTGGTAAAGAAGGAAAATGCAATGTTGGCATTTATTTCAAAGGGAATAGAATGTAAAAAAAAAGGAGATAATGCTGAGGCTTTATAAGACTCTAGTCAGGCCACACATGGAGTATTGTCAACAGTTTTGGGACCCATATCTCAGAAAAGATGTGTTGTCATTGGAGAGAGTCCAGAGGAGGTTCACGAGGATGATTCTGGGAATGAAGGGGTTAACATATGAGGAGAGTTTGGCAGCTTTGGGCTTGTTCTCACTGGCATTTAGAAGAATGTGTGGGGATCTCATTGAAACCTACTGAATGTTGAAAGGACGAGATAAGATAATATAAAAAATGTAAAAAGAACCTTAAGAAAGAAATTAGAAAAGCTAAAAGAAGATACGAGGCTGCTTTGGCAAGCAAGGTGAAAATAAATCCAAAGGTTTTCTACAGTTATGTTAATAGCAAAAGGATAGTGAGGGATAAAATTGGTCCCTTAGAGAATCAGAGTGGACTTCTACGTGCAGAGCCAAAAGAGATGGGGGAGATTTCGAACAATTTCTTTTCTTCAGTATTCACTAAGGAGAAGGATATTGAATTGTGTAAAGTAAAGGAAACAAGAAGGGTAGTTATGGAAAGTATGACGATTAAAGAAGAGGAAGTACTGGCGCTTTTAAGGAATATAAAAGTGGATAAGTCTCTGGGTCCGGACAAGATATTCCCTAGGACCTTGAGGGAAATTAATGTGGAAATAGCAGGGGCTCTGACAGAAATATTTCAAATATCATTAGAAACGGGGATGGTGCCAGAGGATTGGTGTATTGCTCATGTGGTTCCATCATTTAAAAAGGGTTCTAGGAGTAAACCTAGCAATTATCGACCTGTGAGTTTGACATCAATGGTGGGTAAATCGATGGAAAGTATTCTTAGAGATGGCATATATGATCATCTGGATAGACAGGGTCTGATTAGCAACAGTCAACATGAATTTGTGCGTGGAAGGTCATGTTTGACAAATCTTATTGAATTTTTTGATGAGGTTACTAAGAAAGTTGATGAGGGTAAAGTGGTGGATGTTGTCTATCTGGACTTCAGTAAGGCCTTTGACAAGGTTCCACATGGAAGGTTAGTTAGGAAGGTTCAATCGTTAGGCATTAATATCGAAGTAGTAAAATGGATTCAGCAGTGGCTAGATGGGAGATGCCAGAGAGTAGTGGTGGATAACTTTGTGTCAGATTGGAGGACAGTGTGTAGTGGTGTGCCTCAGAGATCTGTACTGGGTCCAATGTTGTTTGTCATATATATTAATGATCTGGATGATGGGGTGCTAAATTGGATTAGTAAGTATGCAGATGATATTAAGATAGGTGGCGTTGTGGATAATGAAGTAGGTTTTCAAAGCTTGCAGAGAGATTTAGGCCAGTTAGAAGAGTGGGCTGAAAGATGGCAGATGGAGTTTAATACTGAAAAATGTGAGGTGCTACATTTTGGTAGGGCTAATCAAAGTAGGACATACATGGTAAATGGTAGGGCACTGAAGAATGCTGTAGAGCAGAGGGATCTAGGAATAATGGTGCATAGTGCCCTGAAGGTGGAATCTCACGTGGATAGGGTGGTGAAGAAAGCTTTTGGTATGCTGGCTTTTATTAATCAGAGCACTGAGTATAGGAGTTGGGATGTAATGTTGAAATTGTATAAGGCATTGGTAAGGCCAAATTTGGAGTATTGTGTACAGTTTTGGTCACCGAATTATAGGAAAGGTGTCAATAAAATTGAAAGAGTACAGAGGAGGTTTACTAAAATGTTGCCTGGGTTTCATCTCCTAAGTTACAGAGAAAGGTTGAACAAGTTAGGTCTTTATTCTTTGGAGCATAGAAGGTTGAGGGGGGACTTGATAAAGGTGTTTAAAATTATGAGGGGGATTGATAGAGTTGACGTGGATAGGCTTTTTCCATTGAGAATGGGGGAGATTCAAACAAGAGGACATGAGTTGAGAGTTAAAGGGCAAAAGTTTAGGGGTAACATGGGGGGTAACTTCTTTACTCAGAGAGTGGTAGCTGTGTGGAACGAGCTTCCAGCAGAAGTGGTTGAGGCAGGTTCGATGTTGACATTTAAAGTAAAATTGGATAGATATATGGACAGGAAAGGAATGGAGGGTTATGGGCTGAGTGCAGGTCGGTGGGACTAGGTGAGAGTAAGAGTTTGGCATGGACTAGAAGGGCCGAAATGGCCTGTTTCCGTGCTGTAATGGTTATATGGTTATATAAGGTGGAAATGGAAAGGATGTGCCCTGTGGCGGGTGTGTCCAGAACCAGGGGACACGGGCTCAAAATTGAGGGGTGACCCTTTAGAACAGAGGTAGGGAGGAATTTTTTTAACCAGAGAGTAGTGAATCTGTGAAATACTCTGCCACAGACTGCGAAGTCTGTGGGTACATTTAAAGTGAAAATTGATAATTTCCTGATTGATCAGGGCAACAAAGGATATGGAGAGGGAGGTATTTGGGGTTGAGTGGGATCGGGGATCAGCCATGATGGAATGGTGGAGCAGACTCGATGGGCTGAATGGCCTAATTCTGTTCCTATGTCTTATGGTCTTACTTCCAGGGACTGCCTGTAAATACTGACACAACCCAGGACCCTCTGTAAAGACTGACACACTCTCTGACACCTCCTGTAAAGACTGACACACACACAGTGGAAAAAAACCGACAGTTCCCTCAAACTATGTAATGTTACAGCTATATAGGACCCTGGTCAGACCCCACTTGGAGTACTGTGCTCAGTTCTAGTTTCAACACTACAGAAAGGATGTGGAAACTATAGAAAGGGTGCAGAGGATATTTACAAGGACGTTGCTTGGATTGGGAGCATGTTTTATGAGAATAGGTTGAGTGAACTTGGCCTTCTCTCCTTGGAGCGACAGAGGATGAGAGGTGACCTGATAGAGATGTATAAGATAATAAGAGGCATTGATCGTGTGGATAGTCAGAGGCTTTTTCCAAGGGCTGGAATGGCTAACACGAAAGGGCACAGTTTTAAGGTGCTTGGAAGTAGGTACAGAGGAGATGTCAGGGGTAAGTTTTTTACGCAGAGTGGCGAGTACGTGGAATGGGCTGCCGGCGACGGTGGTGGAGGTGGATACGATAGGGTCTTTTACAGGTACATGGAGCTCAGAAAAATAGAGGGCTATGGGTAAAACTAGGTAATTTCTAAAGTAAGTACTGTACATATTCGGTACGGCATTGTGGGCCGAAGAGCCTGTATTGTGCTGTAGGTTTTCTATGTTTCTAAGTCAGGAGACACGAAGTTCCCAGTTTATTTGTCGCTTGGAGCCGAGCAACACCCATTCCCTTGCTTTCCGCCCGCACCCGATCTGGTGCCGATCGCCGCTACTCACTTTGGGTCGGAGCCACTTGATCTTGGACTCATCGATATTGCCGAGAGACGCTTCGTCCGCCGGGAATATGGGGTCTTCAAAGAGCTGGCCATCACGCAGGCACTGGTCGCGGATCCGCTCGAAGTTCTGGCGCCTGAAGTTGAGTGGATTGTCCTGGGACCCGGGTTTGGCCACCGTATCGACCGGGACCCAAGGCTCAGTAGCGAACGAGGAGTCGGAGTTTCCCATCGCACCGTCGGGACTGCGACCGACCGGTTCAGGACTTCCCTTTTATCCATACTCAGTCCTCTCACACATTCTCCTCCCTCCACCCCGCCCCTTCAAATAGTCCCCTCCCTCCCTCCGCGCCCACACACCCTCCTCTCCTCCTCCACACATTCTCTAATCCCCTACCAATCCCACACACTCCTCCCTCCCTCTGCCCCCACACACACTCTCCATCTATCCGCCCCCACACACCTCGTCTCACCATCCACCCCCTCACACACTCTCTAATCCCCCCCACCAATCCCACACACTTGTCCCTCCCTCCGCCCCTCCCACACACTCTCCTCCCAACCTCTGCCCCACTCACTCCCCTCCCTCCACCCCCTCTCCCACACATTCCTCCCTCCTTCTGCACCTCCCACACACTCTCCTCCTTCCACCTCTGTCCCACATATTCTCCTCCCTCCCAGTCTCCTTACCCCACTGCTCCCTCCCACCCACTCCCCTTCCTCTCCACACCTGAAACACATTTTCTTACTTACCTCTGCCCCGTCACACACTTTCCTCCCTCCCTCCACCCCTCCCATAGACTAATCCCTCCCTCTGCCCCCCACACACTCCCCTCCCTCCACCCCTCCCACACACTCTCCTCCCTCCCTCCATCCCCTCATGTACTCTCCTCTCTCTGCCCCTCCCTCCCTCCGTCCCTTCCTCTCACACTCTCATTTCTCCCCGTCCCTGTCAGATATTCTCAATCTCTCTGTTCACCTCCTTGTTGTCCCTTCGTGTTCTCTCCAGCTCCTTCCTCACCCCCGCCCTTTTCCTTCCTCCCCACTCCTCCTTCCTCTCCCTCTCCCTCCCTTTCCGTTCCATCCTCTCGCTCATGTCCCACCCAAAGCAATGGCAAGGTTCAACTGTTCATCATGTTCGGCAGTCACCTGTCCTCAGTCATCACCTTCGTACACCACCTCAGATCAAGCCCTCATCACCCTCTCCCAGCTAGCAGGATCATTGCTTGTCAGAGATGTTCCCTAATCCCCACCGATCACAGACACCTCCTCTGGTCTCTACATCTGTTCGACATAAAATATGTCAGATTTCAAACTTCCTTGTGTAAAACAGAGACTCAAAAGGCAAAGTCAGTTTATTATCAAAGAATGTATACACACCATATACTGCCCTGAGATTCATTTTATTGTAGGCATTCATAGTAGATACAAAAGGAACACAACTGAATCAGTGAAAAACTGAACAGAAAGACTGATAAACAACCAAGGTGCAAAAGAAAGGCTTTGCAAATACAAATAAACCAACAATCAAACAAATAAATAAAGAGATTAATTAATTAATAATACTGAGAACATGAATTGTAGAGTCCTTGAAAGAGTGTCCTGTACCTCCTTCTTGATGGTTGAGGTTTAATAACAGTTCCTGAACCTGGTGGTGTGGGCCCTGAGGCTCCTGTACCTTTTTCCTGATGGTTGAGGGGTAATAAGTGTTTCTGTCCTCCCATCATTTTTTCCCTCTTCTTCTATTCTTCTTCAGCCACTTCAATTCATCTATCACTTCTAACTTGTCCCCCTTCCCCTCCCCCCACCTTTTTATTCTGGCATCTTTCCCCTTCCTTTCCAGTTCTGATGAGGTGTCTTGGTCCAAAATACCAACTGTTCATTCATTTCAACGACGCTGCTTGACCTGCTGATTTCCTTCAGTATTTTGTGTGTGTTGCTCTGGATTTCCAGGATCTGCAGAATCTCTTGTGTTTTTTTTTGTAATTTATTTTTATTGAATTTCATCATCAAACAAACATTTCCAGAAGATGTATTTCAGATACTGTACATATATATCATATAATATTTGTCACAAATCTCCACATAATATTGATCTGAGGTATACACTTATAGAAAGGAGAGGAAAGAAAGAACAATCAAAAGAAGAAAACTATGTACAGAGTAGGGAGTGATTTTTTTTACAACGTATTCATTGACTTGTGAGAATAAAATCAGGCCTATGAGGTGTTATGTAGTTAAACCATTTTTTCCATATGAATAAAATTGTTCCAACTTATGATGCTGTTATCTTCTCCATTTTGTAAATGTCCATTGTAATTTCCATCCATACATTTAAAGTTGGGCTCTCCTGAGATAACCATTTCTTGGTAAGGGTCTTTTTACCAGCCACCAGCAGTACATTCATTAAATATTTGTCTCTTTTCAACTATTCTTGAGGCATACACCCAAAATATATGGTCTTACTCTCTAAGGGTATTTCACATTTAAAGATGTCTTGTAGGGCATTATGTATCCCACTCTAATAGTCTTTGATAACTCGGGGCATTCCCACAAAATATGATAATTGTTTGCATTTTGATTTCCACAATTTCTCCAGCAAGCAGGGGAGTTACTATTATAATGGGATTTCTGAGAGGGTGTAATAAAATATCTTATCAAGTTTTTCCACCCGAACTCCCTCCATTTCTGTGAAATTATTTTACTACCGTTGTCTGAATGATATGCTTTTCTAAATAGCTCCATCAGACATGTACTTGCCTTGGTTACATTTTTAACCATCCTATTAACACACTGTCGATTCTGTAAATACTGGTAAAAGTCTTGTTTTTCTAGTAAGTGTTTTGCTTTGAGCATTTCAAAACTGAACAATGTTCCTTCTTTCATTATATTGCAAATAGCTGTTATTCCTTTAGCTGTCCAGTCCTTAAATCTAGCATCCAGTTTATTCGGCGTAAAATCCGAGTCATATGCACACCATTTAAGAATTGCAATGTCACTCTCTAGTTTATATTCTTTTAAAATAGTTTTCCATAGTTTAAGAGTCCATTTCACCCATGGGTTGTCAATATTATTTATGTAACTTTATAGGTTGTTATCAGCCAAAATTGCCTGTATGGGGATGGAAAGTATCCTCTCCTCAATGTTTTTCTATTGAGCGTTATATGATGGGTTGCACCAGCATATCACGGCTCCCAACTGTGCTGCAAAATAATAATCTCCGAGAGAAGGCCCCATCCCCCCTTTTCCTTTGCTAATTGCAAAGTTTTGAGACGAACCCTAGGTCTTTTACCTTGCCATATATATCTTGATAGCATCTTGTTCCATTCATTGAATTGATTTTGGTTAATCTCTATTGGTAGGGTCTGAAAGAAATATAGTAGTCTGGGTAGTATATTCATTTTAATAGATTCAATCCTTGAACTGAGACCAAGAAAAGGAATTAGGTTCCATCTTGTTATATCTTCCTTAATTTTTTTATATACAGGCTGATAATTGCATTCTGATAACTTTGCGAAATCTTTTGGCATAATAATGCCCAAATATTTGACGGACTCTGTTTGCCATGCCCAAGGATATCTACCTTCAATTTCTCTTGGTGGGCTATAGGTATATGAAAGTAGTTGGGCTTTATCTATGTTGATCTTGTATCCTGATAATTGGCCATATTGTTCAAAGGATTGCATCAATTTAGGTAAAGAGTATGTTGGTTGCCCTAGATAGATCAAAATGTCATCCACGGAACAGGCCAATTTATGCTCTGTCCCTTTAATAGTAATTCCCCTGTTATCTTCATTTTGTCTGACGTATCGAGCTAACGGTTCCAGATATAATGAGAAGAGTAGCGGTGCCCATGCACAACCCTGTCTCATGCCCCTTTCTGGGGTAAAACTATTAGATAAATATCCATTGATTTTATTCCTGGCAGAAGGATTGTTGCATAGTGCCTGCATAGTTTTAATAATTGTGTCCTGTAGACCAAATCTATGTAAAACTCCGTAAAGAAAATTCCAATTAACTGAATCTTTTCAGCGTCCACGCTTATAACTATTGCTTCAATTTCATTTTTTTAAAATATGATCCATAATGTGAAGTGTCCTTCGTATATTGTCTTGTGTTTGGCGTTATTGTATAAAACCTGTCTGATCATTATGTATCAGTGTGGGTAGAAACTCTTCTAATTGTTTGGCCATGATGGAGGTAAATATTCTATAATCCACATTAAGAACAGATATTGGTCTAAATGGCCCACATTCCATTTCATCCTTGCCTTTTTCCAGTATAGCTGAGATTATCGCCTCCTTCCAGCTGGGTGGCATTTGCGCCTTTCTTAGGGCCCAGTTCAGTATGGGGAGTAAAACAGGAATTAACTCACTTCTAAACTCTTTACACCACTCTGCCGTATATCCATCTGATCCTGGTGACCTACTAATTGCAGTTTTTAGTTCAGCTTCAGTTATGTCAGCAGTCATCATTCTATTTTGTTCTTTGCTTAAAGTGGGTAACTCTAAAGAATTCGGGAAGGTGTCAATTTGGGTTATGCTTCCCCCTGGAACTTTGGAATATAGAGTTTCGTAAAACATTTCAAAAGCTTCTTGAATTTCACTTGGCTTATTTTTTATCACTTTTGTTCTTGAATCCCTAATTCTATGAATTGCATTTTCTGCTGTCTTTTTTTTCAGTTTCCACGCCAGTATTTTCATAGATTTAGATCCACTTTCATAGTGTCTCTGTTTCAGAAACATTTTTTTCTAATTTCTTGTGTAGCCAAACTATTAATTTCATTCCTAATTTTTAAAATTTCCTCTAGTGTACCCTGTGCCAAACTCAATTTGTGTTTTTTTCTAGTTCCTTCAGCTTATTTTGTAATTACCCTAATGCTCTGTTCCTTATTTTTTTTATTATATGGAGATACTGCTATAATTTTCCCTCTTAAGACAGCCTTTCAGAGTATCCCATAGAATGGGAGGGGAAACCTCTCCATTATCATTGAATTCTAAGTAAAGACCAATTTCTTTTTTAATTTGTTCCTTAAAATAGGGATCATTGAGCAGACTTGAAGTTGGTTTCCAAATAGTATTCTTTGGTTGTAGGTCAAAATCAACAGATAAATATATAGGTGCATGGTCACTTAAATTTATTGTCCCAGTTCCACAGGTGATTATTGTGTTTTCCAAATGTTAAGAAATAGTCTATTCTTGTATATACGGAATGGGGGGCAGGATAATGAGTGTAATCCCTTCTGTTGGGGAAAAGGTCCCTCCATATATCAATTAGACCAACATCCTCAAAAAGAGTGTTAACTTTCTTATGGAAAGACTTTGTTTCATAAGTTTTTCTATTGGAAGAGTCTAACTTTGGTTGTAATTGTAAATTTATGTCTCCCCCATATATCAAGAGACCTTCTGTTTCTGTTACCATAATATTAGAAATTTTCTGCAAGAAACTAATATCACTTCCTGGGGGTGCGTATATATTCAATAAACTAACTGGATTTCCATCTATATTCCCCCTTACCAGAATATATCTGCCCTCCTTATCTCCCATTTCAAATACTTTTCGAAAGAGCAACTCCTCTTCTATGTCCTAATTTATATGAGGAGAAAAACAAATTAGTGAAGCCCATTCTCTTTAATTTTCCATGCTCATTATCACTAAGTGAGTTTCCTGTAAATATACCACATGGGCTTCTTCTTTTTTCATTTTTGATAGAATTTTACTGCGCTTGACTGGACTCAACAGCCCACTGACATTAAAAGAAATAAACTTTACTCTATCCTTAGCCATGTGTATTCATCTGTTAGTATATCATTGAGATTTGCAGAAAATAACTTAATCAATCTACTCCCTGAACAAATAAGCGCCAAGAAACATGAATAATAAACTAAAAAGGTAATAAAGGTGTGATTCCAAGGCTGGGGTCTCCAGATGATCCTGGGTTGGGCTAGAAGAAAAGTCTAGCCGTGGAGGATAGCCCCTCCTACCTGTGAGTTGAGGGGCCCCGCTGCAGTACCTATAAAAGTTAAAACAAAAACTATGTCCATTACACAGAACTGATTTCCCTGTGTATTCCTCCCATATATATATTCTCATTTAAGTGGGGAGAAAGGAATGAATAAATGAATTTTAAAAAATTGAGTAATATAAAATCCACATTATAACACGTATTTCTCGAGATAGGTATATCACCGTCTATTTTTGCTTCCGTTTAGTTTATCAGCACTTTTAAACTTATCCAAACCTTATGGCTCTTCTGGAGGAGGTGAGGGCTGTCCTCTGAGAACTCACAGTCTCTTCTTAATATCCTTCTCTCGTCCTGTTCCCGTCCCCTGCTTTCTCGGTTCTCTTACTATTTCCCAAGCAGCTCAGGACAACTGCTCAGCCGGACTTTCCCTTGGTTTGACCACGCTAATGGACAGTCCTCTGTTGTTCATGTCTGTAGTCGGCTCTTCCACTGTCGATGTAATCGTATCCCTCCCTTCTTGGTAAAATACCCTCAGTTTAGCAGGGTACAGGGTTTGGAATTTAATCTTTTCTTGCCTTAATATTCGTTTTGCTTCGGAATATTCCTTCCGTTTCTGTAGGACCGCCGGGGGGTAATCATGATCGAAGTATATTAACTTCACGTTCCAAAAAACCCTCTTCTTACCCCAGGCCCTTTTGTAGAATCTCCGGCTTGCTCTTGAATCGAAGGAATTTAAGTACTATTGAGCGCGGCTTACTTTCTCTGTCTCTGGAGGGCCGCGGGACGAGCGAACGATGCGCCCTCTCAATTTCAATCTCCATAGTCGGGGGAAGAATCTCCAGCGCTTCCCGCAGCAGCTTGTCTACAAAGTCCATCATCGACAATCCCTCCACTGCTTCGGGAACATTATAAATCCTGATATTTTCTGTCGCGATCTTCCCTCCTGGTCAAGCAATTTACTTTCCTGTCGATTTAACATTTTTATCGTCTTACTTGAGTATCTGTTCCACGTTTTGCACCCAATCTTCCACCTTCTCAATTCGGGTCTCTGCCACTGCTATTTTCTGATTAGCGTTGGCGAGCTCTGACTTTATATCCTTGAGTTGCTGTTTTATATCTTTTTGGACTTCCCTTATCTCTTCCAGAATCTTTATCATATTTGTCGCTTCGCCTGCAAGAGGCCCTGCGTCAGCCTCGCCACCATGCGCACGTGTAGGAGAGCCGCTCCTTAGGCTCCGCAGTGGTGCTTTTTTATCTCCATTCTTTCTCCCTTTATCAATTCAGATATTTTCGAAAGATCTTATACTCGATGGATTAACGGAGCAAAATATGCGTTTTTCCGGAGGAGCTGTTGATTTAAGCTGCCATTCTGAATGATGATGTCACCGGAACCCCGTGCCTTATGTTTTTGAGTGTAACAGTTGTGATGTTATGTCCTGGTTGGACAAAGCACTGGCTAGATCTCACTGGGGTGTTGTGCACAGTTCTTGCCACCACACTACAGGAAGGGTCTGGCTGCATTGGAAGAAGTGCAGAGTGATTCACTTGGATTTTGCCTTGAATAGAGGGCTTCCATAAGAAAGCTGAGCTGGCAACCTACCAAGATGCATCACAGCTTGGTTTGGCAACTGCTTTATAGGTGGCCACTAGAAACTGTTGAAGTGCATCACAGAAATTAGCCTTGCCTCCGTGAACTCTGACTACACTTCTTGCTGCCTTAGTAAAAGCAGCCTATAATCAAAGACCATGCCTAACTAGATATTCTCTCTTCTGTCCTCTCCCATCTGGCAGGAGTTACAAAAACGTGGAAGACCTTAAGACCATAAGATATAGGAGCAGAAGATACAAAATTCCCTAAAAGTAACATCACAGGTAGATAGGGTCGTAAAGAGAGCTTTTGGTACATTGGCCTTTATAAATCAAAGTATTGAGTATAAGAGCTGGAATGTTATGATGAGGTTGTATAAGGCATTGGTGAGGCCGAATCTGGAGTATTGTGTTCAGTTTTGGTCACCAAATTACAGGAAGGATATGAATAAGGTTGAAAGAGTGCAGAGAAGGTTTACAAGGATGTTGCCGGGACTTGAGAAACTCCGTTACAGAGAAAGGTTGAATAGGTTAGGACTTTATTCCCTGGAGCGTAGGAGAATGAGGGGGGATTTGATAGAGGTATATAAAATTATGATGGGTATAGATACAGTGAATGCAAGCAGGCTTTTTCCACTGAGGCAAGAGGAGAAAAAAACCAGAGGACATGGGTTAAGGGTGAGGGGGGAAAAGTTTAAAGGGAACATTACTCCCACCACTCTCTGTCTTCTTCACACAGAGAGTGGTGGGAGTATGGAATGAGCTGCCAGACGAGGTGGTAAATGCAGGTTCTTTTTTAACATTTAAGAATAAATTGGACAGATACATGGATGGGAGGCGTATGGAGGCATATGGTCCGTGTGCAGATCAGTGGGACTAGGCAGAAAATGGTTCGGCACAGCCAAGAAGGGCCAAAAGGCCTGTTTCTGTGCTGTAGTTTCTATGGTTCTATGGTTCTAAGTAGGTCATTCGGCCCACCATTCAATCATGGTCTGATCCAATTTCTCCATTCATCCCCGCTTCCCTGCCTTTTCCCCATACCCTTTGATGCCCTGGCTAATCAAGAACCTATCTATCTCTGCCTTAAATGCACCCAATGACTTGGCCTCCACAGCCACTCATAGCAACAAGTTCCACGGATTTACCACGCTCTGACTAAAGTAATTTCTCCGCATCTCTGTTCTAAATGGACGTCCTTCAATCCTGAAGTCGTGCACAAGAACAGTTTCTGCTCTGCAGTTGTAAATGGTTCCCTGTAGAATAAGATGGACTCTTGATCTCATGATCTTGCGTCTTATTGTTAACTTGCACTGCACTTTCCCTAGAACCGAAACACTTTTATTCTGAATTATTTCTTTTCAACTTGTTCTACCTCAGTACACTGCGTATGATCTGTGTTACGTACCCCGTAACTGGGTTGCCAAACCAGCAGAAATGGATCACTCAGTTGGAGTCTGGAGTACTAGAACTAAGAAAGTTTTATTAAAGAAACAAGCAACACAGTAATCGAAAGGATAATAAATGCAACAGTTCAGCAATAATAAACACACATGTGCACAGAATTAAGATAACAGCATCAATCAAGCTCTATCGTTGTCTAGGGGTAAATGACCAAATTTCAAAGTGACACAAAAGTTTAGTCCCATTTAGTTCAGTTCGCAGTAATCGTTGCCATGGCGATGGACAACGTGGGGGGAGAGAGAGAGAGAGAACAGGAACGACTGATCATTCAGAAACGGCTTCCACTCACAGACTGGCGATAATTGCTCACAAGCAGCTTTTGGGCAGGTCCTTGGTGATGTCACCTGAGGTCACCGACTGTGACCCCTCCTCCAGATGCGGTCGATCCTCTGCAGTGAACCCGGCACCCAGGCGAGGGTGGACACACACCAGGTTCCCGCTGATCGTACCTTTCCACCCTGACCGTTGTCCGATACTTCCCACCGGCTCGTGAGAGGTGCACCGCTTCCAGGGTCTCGTTACCTCGGGTGTCGTGTGTCCTGCCTTAGCGAACCTGTCCCTTTTTATCCCCCTGTTGGGGTATCGCCTGTCCATCACTTCAAACAGTTCAGGGTTCAAAGGGGGAGCCGCTCCAGACAGCTCTCTCTCCCGTCCCTTCATTACACATCTCCAGATGCTGTTTCATTGTGTTCCTTATCTCTCTCTTGAAGACAGGTAGCAGACCAACTGCTGATCACACAGGACAGCTAACATCTTATCTATGTGTATTCTCGTCACATCTGTATGAACAGTATGCCAGACAAGCATTTCACTGGACCTCAGTGTGCGTGACAATAACAGACCAATTCTAATTCCAGTTGAAAATTATGAGAGGTGGCTGGTCACAGACTTTTTCCTAGGGAAGTCTAAAACTGGAGGGATCAGGTTTGAGTTGAGAGGACAGAAATGTGGGGGAAGTTTTTCTTGCAGATGGTGTTGAGTGTACTTGTGCATATGTGGTTGAGGCAAGTTGAGTTTCAATGCTTAAAAACCATTTCGATGGTTTCATATCAGAATCAGGTTTATTATCATTGACATAAATCAAAGGATAGAGTTTAAGAGTCGCGATGTAATGATGCAGCTCTATAAAACTCCGGTTAGGCCACACTTGGAGTATTGTGTGGAAGCATTGGAAAGGGTACAGAGGAGATTTACCAGGATACTGCCTGGTTTAGAGAGTATGCATTATGATCAGAGATTAAGGGAGCTAGGGCTTTACTCTTTGGAGAGAAGGAGGATGAGAGGAGACATGATAGAGGTGTACAAGATATTAAGAGGAATAGATAGAGTGGATAGCCAGCGCCTCTTCCCCAGGGCACCACTGCTCAATACAAGAGGACATGGCTTTAAGGTAAGGGGTGGGAAGTTCACGGGAGATATTAGAGGAAGGTTTTTTACTCAGAGAATGGTTGGTGTGTGGAATACAGTGCCTGAGTCAGTGGTGGAGGCAGATTAACTAGTGAAATTTAAGAGACTACTAGACAGGTATATGGAGGAATTTAAGGTGGGGGTTTATATGGGAGGCAGGGTTTGAGGGTCGGCACAACAATGTGGGCTGAAGGGCCTGTACTGTGCAGTACCATTCAATGTTCTATGTTCTATGTTAAATTGTTGTTATTTTGCAGCAGTACAATGCAATACATAAGAAAATCACTCTAAGTTTCAATAAAAATATTTATTGATTTATTTATTTTGGCTGTTCAAGCCGCACTGCCCCATTAACTCCTCAACCCCAATTAGTCTGAACCTAGTCATGGGTCAAATTACAATAATCTACATAGTACATCTTTGGACTATGGGAAGAAACTGGAGCACCCGGGGAAAACCCACGCATTCCATGGGAGGACGTACAGAGTCTGCTTCCAGAGGTGCCAGAAGTGAACTTTGAACTCCGGAATGCCCTGAGCAGTAAAAGCATTGCACTAACTGCTAAAGCACCATGCCATCCAAGATAAACTAGACTAGGTGAGAAACTAGAGTACATTTTGTAGTCAAAACATTGTCAGAGGTGGAGGGAAGATGCTGGACTGCATACCAATCTATTGGACTACAAAGTCCTGGATGTTGTCAAGCCTCCTTATTGTTGGAACTGCAATTCCCCAGGCAAGAAGTGAGTCTTTCATCACTCTTTGCAGAATGCTCAGCCTATGACCTGTTTTTGTAACCACAATATTTATGTGGAATTTATTGTTTTGTGGTAGCAGTACAGTATGAGGTAGAAAAATTACTCTGAGTTACAATAAATAAATATATGATGCAAACCAGGAATAGCAAGATCGTGTTCATGGGTTGATCGACCACTTAGAAATCTGCCAGCAGAGGGGAAGAAGCTGTTCCTGGATCATAGAGTGCGGGCCTTCGGGCTCCTGTACCTCTTCCCCAATTGTAGTAATGAGAGATTACCCTGGATGATGAGTGTCCTTAAAGATGGATGCTATCTTCTTGATACATTGACTTTTGAAGATGTCCTCGATGGTGCGGAGGCTTGTGCCTGAACGAGAGCTGGCGAGTCTGCAGCCCTTGCGGTTTTGCATATCGGAGACGCCATACCAGGCAGTGATGCAACCAGTCAGCATGCTAGAGTCTTTGAAGAGTACATATGCACAAACTCCTGATCAAGTTTTGCTGCTGACATGCCTTCTTCATGATTGCATCAAAATACTGAGCCAGGACAGGTCAACTTGAGATGTTGATGCTCGGGATCTTGAAACTGCTTACCCCTTTGCTGTTGACCCCTCAATGAGGTGAAAGGTGATAGGTGGTACCTGCATTTGAGAAACTGCTTCTCGCTCTGCCTTTCCTTCGGGGTTTTATGTGCCACCCTCACTGCCACAGCTCTGGGCCTCACTCTGACTGCCTGCCATTGACCTCTCTGATACTTTATCCTCCACCCGATACACACCTTCAACCATTGGCTTCCCACTCACCAGGTCTGACCTATCACAAGCTAGGTTGTACTCCTTCATCTCCCCCAGCTTCTTATTCTGTCTTCTGCCTCCTGCTGTTCCAGTCCTGAAGAAGGGTCTTGGCCCAAAACATTGCCTGTTTATTTTTCTCTATAGATTCTGCAAGACCTGAGTTCCTTCAGCATTTTGTGTTTAAAAGGGGATTTGAAGGTAAAGTTTTTTTATACACAGTGAGTGGCTGATATCTGGAACACCTTGCCAGGGGAGGTGATGGAGTCAAATGCAAACAACACATTGGATAAGCATTTGAATCGGCAGGACTTGTAGAAATAAAGACCCAATTAGGGCAAAGAGGGCGAGATAAAAGGGTCATTATAGACATGCTCGGCTGAAGGGCTAGATTCTGTACTGTGTGAAAGTCCTGAGTGAGAGGGACGAGACAAGTGACAAAGTCTGGATTTGGGACAAGGTTGTAAGTCAGTTGCTGCAGCATGGTTGCCCTAGATGAATCTATGGACCACAATGGCGTAGGGGTGGCTATTCAGCTAATCTCCCTCACACATCTTCTGTCAATGAATCCGTTCACCAGTAACATGGAAAGGCAAATACAAGCAATGCTCATACACTGGTCAGTGCCAGTGACCCAAGGCAAGTGTCTTCCCTGCCTCCAGGTCAGAGAAAGGATCAGTCAGTGCAGGTTTACCAGGATGTCACCTCAATAAAAGACAATAAGCTGTAAGGAGAGGGTATTTGCTGTAAGAAGAGGGTATTTTCTGCCAGAAATGGGTATTTGCTGTAAGGAGAGGGTATTTGCTGTAAGGAGGAGGTATTTGCTCCAAGGCATAGGCATTTGCTGCAATGAGAGGGTATTTCTGTAAAGAGTGGGTATTTTTCTGTAAGGAGAGGGTATTTGCTGTAAAGAAGGTATTTGCTCTAAGGAGAGGGTATTTGCTATAAGGGGAGAGTATTTGCTGTAAGGAGTGGGTATTTGCTGTAAGGAGAGGGTATTTGCTGTAAGAAGAGGGTATTTGCTGCCAGAAGTTTTTGGTCCCACACGGAAGGTTGCTTAGGAAGTTTCAATCGTTAGGTATTAATATTGAAGTAGTAAAATGGATTCAGCAGTGGCTGGATGGGAGACACCAGAGAGTGGTGGTGGAAAACTGTTTGTCAGATTGGAGGCTGGTGACTAGTGGTGTGCCTCAGGGATCTGTACTGGGTCCAATGTTATTTGTCATATACATTAATGATCTGGATGATGGGGTGGTAAATTGGAGGAGTAAGTATGCTGATGATACTAAGATACATGGAATTGTGGATAATGAAGTAGGGTTTCAAAGCTTGCAGAGAGATTTAGGCCAGTTAGAAGAGTGGGCTGAAAGATGGCAGATGGAGTTTAATGCTGATAAATGTGAGGTGCTACACTTTGGTAGGACTAATCAAAATGGTAAATGGTAGGGCATTGAAGAATGCAGTAGAACAGAGGGATCTAGTATAATGGTGCATAGTTCCCTGAAGGTGGAAACTCATGTGGATAGGGTGGTGAAGAAAGCTTTTGGTATGCTGGCCTTTATAAATCAGAGCATTGAGTATAGGAGTTGGGATGTAATGTTGAAACTGTACAAGGCATTGGTGAGGCCAAATTTGGAGTATTGTGTACAGTTCTGGTCACCGAATTATAGGAAAGATGTCAAAAAAAATAGAGAGAGTACAGAGAAGATTTACTGGAGTGTTACCAGGGTTTCATCACCTAAGTTACAGAGAAAGGTTGAACAAGTTGGGTCTTTATTCTTTGGAACATAGAAGGTTGAAGGGGGACTTGATAGAGGTACTTAAAATTATGAGAGGGATAGATAGAGTTGACGTGGATAGGCTTTTTTCATTGAGAGTAGGGGAGATCCAAACAAGAGGACATGAGTTGAGAGTTAAAGGGCAAAAGTTTAGGGGTAACATGAGGGGGAACTTTACTCAGAGAGTGGTGGCTGTGTGGAACGAGCTTCCAGCAGAAGTGGTTGAGGCAGGTTCGATGTTGTCATTTAAAGTTAAACTGGACAGCTATATGGACAGGAAGGGAATGGAGGGTTATGGGCTGAGTGCAGGTCAGTGGGACTAGGTGTGAGTAAGAGTTCGGCACGGACTAGAAGGGCCAAGATGACCTGTTTCCATGCTGTAATTGTTATATGGTTATGGTTATAAGCTGTAATGAGAGCGTATTTGCTGTAAGGAGAGGGTATTTGCCCTAAGGGGAGGGTATTTGCTGTAAGGAATGGGTATTTGCTGTAAGGAGAGGGTATTTGCCCTAAGGGGAGGGTATTTGCTGTAAGGAATGGGTATTTGCTGTAAGGAGAGGGTATTTGCCCTAAGGGGAGGGTATTTGCTGTAAGGAATGGGTATTTGCTGTAAGGAATGGGTATTTGCTGTAAGGAGAGGGTATTTGCTCTAAAGAGAGGGTACTTGCTGTATGGAGAGGGTATTTGCTCCAAGGAGAATGTATTTGCTGTAAGGTGAGGGTATTTGCCCTAAGGGGAGGGTATTTGCTGTAAGGAGAGGGTATTTGCTCTAAAGAGAGGGTACTTGCTGTAAGGAGAGGGTATTTGCTCCAAGGAGAATGTATTTGCTGTAAGGTGAGGGTATTTGCTGCCAGAAGTGGATACTTGCTGTAAGGAGTGGGTATTTGCTGCAATGACAGGGTCTTTCCTGCAAGGAGTGGATATTGGCTGTAAAGAGAGGATATTTGCTGCCAGAAGTGGGTAGAGCTGTAAGAAGTGGATATTTGCTGTAAGGAGAGGGTATTTGCTCCAAGGAGAATGTATTTGCTGTAAGGTGAGGGTATTTGCTGCCAGAAGTGGATACTTGCTGTAAGGAGTGGGTATTTGCTGCAATGACAGGGTCTTTCCTGCAAGGAGTGGATATTGGCTGTAAAGAGAGGATATTTGCTGCCAGAAGTGGGTAGAGCTGTAAGAAGTGGATATTTGCTGTAAGGAGAGGGTATTTGCTGTAAGGTGAGGACATGAACTCTAAGGAGAGGGTATTTGCTGCTAGAAGTGGGTATTTGCTGCAACGAGAGGGTATTCGCTGTAAAGAGTGGGTATTTGCTGTAAGGAGAGGGTATTTGCTGCCAGAAGTGGTATAAGCTGTACTGAGAGGGTATTTGCTGTAAGAAGAGTGTATTTGCTGTACGGAGAGGGTAGATGCTGCTAGAAGTGGGTATTTGCTCTAAGGGGAAGGTATTTGCTCTCAGGAGAGGGTACTTGCTGTAAGGAGAGGGTATTTGCTGTTTGTTTTTCTTTTAACCAAACAGCTGGTTTTTTTCCTCTTTTTGTTTGTTATGGGGTTTTGATTTTGCTTTAGGTTAGCATAAAATATACCTTTTCAATATTATGGTTAATTTACTGTACATAGATATGGGGCATTTCAACCTTGTTTCTGTTTCTATAATATCATAATGTATATGTCATAAAAAAGGCACAGGATTATATATGTTTTAGTCAGGTATGTGTTTCCTTTCTCATTCCTAATAAGATACACTTCCAGTCTTTACCAGTTCATTTAATAAAGATAACATGCTATAATGGAGTGAAAATGAAGTGGAGAAAGAAAATATAGAGAAGCCAAAAGAAGTGCCCAAAATTTAGCAAACTAATTGTTTTAAGCAGTTAATTGTAATTATTGTTTTTTCTCATGTTCTTAATTTAAGCAGTAATAATGTATTATACTCTTTTTCAGAAAATCCAAGCTCACCTGAGCGACTTGAAGTTACAAATGTAACAAAAGACAGTGTTTCACTTGCCTGGTCAAAGCCAGAACATAATAGAAGCCGTAGGATCACAGGCTACCTCGTAGAAGCTCTTGAGAAAGGCCTGCAAAAGTGGGTTAAATGTGCCAATGTGAAGACTACATATCATGCTATACATGGTTTGAAACAAAATGTTGACTATTTTTTCAGATTTCTGCTGAAAATCCAGCTGGCCTACGTGATCCGAAGGAAATGGTTCTACCAATAACAGTTAAAGAACAACTTTCTAATTATTTTTCAAATATAATGTTAACACTTGTCGTGTGAGCTAACAGGTATTTCCAAGACCTCTGTCAGCCTCAGCTGAAAGACACCAACTTATGATGGTGGCAGCTAGATTACTGGCTACATCGTTGAAAAACGTGATTTGCCAAATGGTAGATGGATGAAAGCCAGCTTTACAAATGTTATTGAGACTCAATTTACTGTATCAGGCTTGACACAAGATGCACAGTATGAATTTCGTGTGTTTGCGAAGAATGCAGTTGGTTCAATAAGTAATCCATCTGAAGTTGTTGGACTTGTTACATGCCATGATACCTTTGGTAACTTTTTTTTATAACAATACATCTGAATTTTAAGGATTTTTGTGGGTAGTATTTCTAATAATAATGCTGTTATTAACTGTGATGCATAGGTACCCCTGAGGGTGGCTTGCCTTTGGAGTATGTGGATATTGTCAAGTTTAAGGCCAGTTCAGCCATAAAGATCAAAGTCGGTGTCTCTGGAAAGCCTTTGCCATCAATTGAATAGCATAGAACATAGAATAGTACAGTACAGGCCCTTCGGCCCACAATGTTGTGCCGACCCTTAAACCCTGCATCCCATATAACCCCCCACATTAAATTCCTCCATATACCTGTCTAGTAGTCTCCTAAATTTCACGAGTGTATCTGCCTCCACCACTGACTCAGGCAGTGCATTCCACACACCAACCACTCTCTGAGTAAAAAACCTTCCTCTAATATCCCCCTTGAACTTCCCACCCCTTACCTTAAAGCCATGTCCTCTTGTATTGAGTAGTGGTGCCCTGGGGAAGAGGTGCTGGCTGTCCACTCTATCTATTCCTCTTATTATCTTGTATACCTCTATCATGTCTCCTCTCATCCTCCTTCTCTCCAGAGAGTAAAATGCTAGCTCCCTTAATCTCTGATCATAATGCATACTCTCTAAACCAGGCAGCATCCTGGTAAATCTCCTCTGTACCCTTTCCAATGCTTCCACATCCTTCCTAGAGTGAGGCAACCAGAACTGGACACAGTACTCCAAGTGTGGCCTAACCAGAGTTTTATAGAGCTGCATCATTACCCCACGACTCTTAAACTCTATCCCTCGACTTATGAAAGCTAACACCCCATAAGCTTTCTTAACTACCCTATCTACCTGTGAGGCAACTTTCAGGGATCTGTGGAACATACCCCCAGATCCCCCTGCTCCTCCACACTTCCAAGTAACCTGCCATTTACTTTGTACTCTGCCTTGGAGTTTGTCCTTCCAAAGTGTACCACCTCACACTTCTCCGGGTTGAACTTCATCTGCCACTTCTCAGCCCACTTCTGCATCCTATCAATGTCTCTCTGCAATCTTCGACAATCCTCTACACTATCCACAACACCAACAACCTTTGTGTCGTCTGCAAACTTGCCAATCCACCCTTCTACCCCCACATCCTGGTCGTTAATAAAAATCACGAAAAGTAGAGGTCCCAGAACAGATCCTTGTGGGACACCAGTAGTCACAACCCTCCAATCAAATGTACTCCCTCCACCATGACTCTCTGCCTTCTGCAGGCAAGCCAATTCTGAATCCACTTGGCCAAACTATCCTGGATCCCATGGCTTCTGACTTTCTGAATAAGCCTACCGTGTGGAAACATGTCAAATGCCTTATTAAAATCCATATAGATCACATCCACTGCACTACCCTCATCTATATGCCTGGTCACCTCCTCAAAGAACTCTATCAGGCTTGTTAGACATGATCTGCCCTTCACAAAGCCATGCTGACTGTCCCTGATCAGACCATGATTCTCTAAATGCCCACAGATCCTATCTCTAAGAATCTTTTCCAACAGCTTTCCCACCACAGATGTAAGGCTCACTGGTCTATAATTACCCGGACTATCTGTACTACCTTTATTGAACAAGGGGACAACATTCGCCTCCCTCCAATCCTCCGGTACCTTTCACGTGGACAACGAGGACATAAAGATCCTAGCCAGAGGCTCAGCAATCTCTTCCCTCGCCTCGTGGAGCAGCCTGGGGAATATTCCATCAGGCCCCGGGGACTTATCTGTCCTAATGTATTTTAACAACTCCAACACCTCCTCTCCCTTAATATCAACATACTCCAGAACATCAACCTCACTGATACTGTCCTCACCGTCATCAAGTTCTCTCTCATTGGTGAATACCGAAGAGAAGTATTCATTGAGGATCTTGCTCATTTCCACAGCCTCCAAGCAAATCTTCCCACTTTTATCTCTAATTGGACTTATCTTCACTCCTGTCATCCTAAAAATGGTAAAGAACTTGAGACAAGTTCACAGGTCTTTATTGAAAACACAACTTACTCTGCAGCAGTAATGTGACGGGGTCCTGAATTACCCCCATGAACTGTGCTCGACTACCCCTATGAACTGTGCTTTTGAAGAGAGAGAGAGAGAGAGTTATTTAACACAAACACCTTGTTTTAAGAGGAAGAGAGACAAAGACTGTTCAGTTGTTTATACTTTCCCAAGGACATGGCCTGCTTGTACATTCTTACACAGACAGCAAAGGGAGGAGCTGTTTGAATGACAGTTGGTACTCAGTATGGTGAGATAAATAGAAGGTCAGATGATAGACCTGAGACACATTATTTTGGACAGTGAATGAGCTTTGTTGTGCCCACAGAAGAAATGGGTTTTTGGAGGATCGACCAGTGGCTCTTGCAGTGTGAAAAGGAAGTGACCGGTGGGGAGTTGTTTGTGCGTCCAAACCTCGCCTGGATTGATAGCTCCACCACAGAAGAATGGTCCCCTTTGTTGTGGTCACAGTCAGTGACTTTTAAAGGATTTCGGAGGACAACAGGAAGATCGACGGTGTCAGCTCACCTGAAGACACAAATCTCTCTCTCTCTCCATCACTACTCAACCCAATACCACGAACTGAACTGAACTTTACTCATCAGCGTAAGACTGCATATATTTACCCCTAGACTTGAAGAAGCTTGGTTTTCATATATATTCCACACTTACTTATATATATTCATTGCTAACACGAGGAATTCTGCAGATGCTGGAAATTCAAGCAACACATATCAAAGCAGCAGGCCAGGAAGCAACTCTATGAAGAGGTACAGCTGACTTTTCGGGCCGAGACCGTTCGTCAGGACTAATCAAACAGGTTAGCAATGATTATAGCAACACACATCAAAGTTGCTGGTGAACGCAGCAGGCCAGGCAGCATCTCTAGGAAGAGGTACAATCGACGTTTCGGGCCGAGACCCTTCATCAGGGCTAACTGAAGGAAGAGCTAGTAAGAGATTTGAAAGTGGGAGGGGGAGGGGGAGATCCAAAATGATAGGAGAAGACAGGAGGGGGAGGGATGGAGCCAAGAGCTGGACAGGTGATTGGCACTCCATCCTCCCTCCACCCCACTAGGAATAGGGTTCGCCTGGTCCTCACCTACCACCCCACCAGCCTCCGGGTCCAACATATTATTCTCCGTAACTTCTGCCACCTCCAACGGGATCCCACCACTAAGCACGTCTTTCCCTCCCCCCATCTCTGCTTTCTGCAGGGATCGCTCCCTACACAACTCCCTTGTCCATTCGTCCCCCCCATCCCTCCCCACCGATCTCACTCCTGGCACTTATCCGTGTAAGCGGAACAAGTGCTACACATGCCCTTACACTTCCTCCCTTACCACCATTCAGGGCCCCAAACAGTCCTTCCAGGTGAGGCGACACTTCACCTGTGAGTCGGCTGGGGTGATATACTGCGTCCGGTGCTCCCGATGTGGCCTTTTATATATTGGCGAGACCCGACGCACACTGGGAGACCGCTTTGCTGAACACCTACGCTCTGTCCGCCAGAGAAAGCAGGATCTCCCAGTGGCCACACATTTTAATTCCACATCCCATTCCCATTCTGATATGTCTATCCACGGCCTCCAACTATCTACTGTAGCCTCCAACCTGATGGCATGAACACTGACTTCTCTAACTTCTGCCAATGCCCCACCTCCCCCTTGTACCCCATCCGTTATTTATTCTTATACACACATTCTTTCTCTCTCTCTCCTTTTTCTCCCTCTGTCCTTCTGACTATACCCCTTGCCCATTCTCTGGGTTTTTTCCCTCCCTCCCCCTTTTCCTTCTTCCCGGGCCTCCTGTCCCACGATCCTCTCATATCCCTTTTGCCAATCAACTGTCCAGCTCTTGGTTCCATCCCTCCCCCTCCTGTCTTCTCCTATCATTTTGGATCTCCCCCCCCTCCCACTTTCAAATCTTTTACTAACTCTTCCTTCAGTTAGTCCTGATGAAGGGTCTCAGCCCGAAACGTCGATTGTACCTCTTCCTAGAGATGCTGCCTGGCCTGCTGTGTTCACCAGCAACTTTGATGTGTGTTGCTATAATCATTGCTAACCTGTTTGATTTATCTGCATTTATATTACTGTATTGCGTAGTTACTAATAAATATTATTAGTTAATAGCAATACTGGACTCCAAAGTGTTTTCCATCCCTCCTGGTTCTTTAACCCGCCACGGGCCCCTATCAAAATTGGGGCCTGCGGATGATATGAACAAATTGTTTGGGAGGCTTGTTTGAACTGATTGGGGAAAATCCCTTGTGATTTGGTTGTGTGGAATATCAGCAGAAATATAGTTGGAAGTTAATAAGTTTGTGGCAGAACCAACCCCCGAGGCATTGGATGATGCTAAGAGGGATGCACTGGTGGGAATTGCTCAAAAGTTAAGACTAAAGGTGACTACTAAAATGGGGAGAGCTCAGATGCTGACGATAATAGCCCAGTGTTATATAGATAAGGGAACGTTTGATGAGGAGGCGTTAGAATTATTTGCTGAAGGTAAGGTACATACTGAGGCTGAGGTTCAATGGAAATTGAAATTGCAATTAAAACAGCTCGAGGCTGCTGAAGCAGAAAAGCAGAGGATTCATGAGGCCAGAGAGGCAGACAAACAGAGAGAGTTTGAGAGGGAGATGGCACGGCAAGGAGTTCCAGTGCCAATCTGTAGTAGGGAGTCAGTTGTACCGTTTAATATCAGCCAAGAAATTAAGTTGGTACCTTCATTTGAGGAAACAGAAATCAATAGGTATTTCCTACATTTTGAAAAAGTGGCCATAAGTCGGAACTGGCCAAGAGATCAGTTCTATTACAAAGTGTGATTAAGGAGAAGGCTCAACGAGTGTATTTGGTGTTGTCTGTTGCAGACGCAAGTAATTATAATGTAGTGAAAGGTGCTATACTTAAAGTTTACGAGTTGGTCCCAGAGGCATACAGGCAAAGGTTCCGAAATTTGAGGAAGCCTTGGGACCACATGTATTTAGAGTTTGCCAGTGAGATGCAGATGTACTTTGATCGCTGGTGTACCTCATGTTACGTACCCCGTAACTGGGTTGCCAAACCAGCAGAAATGGATCACTCAGTTGGAGTCTGGATTACGGAAACTAAGGAAGTTTTATTAGAGAAATAAGCAACACAGTACTCTAATAGTAAGGATATAAATGCAACAGGTTAGCAATGAATAAACACACATGTACACAGAACTAGGATAATAGGATCAATCAAACTCTATCGTCGTCTAGGGGTAAATGACCAGTTTCAAAGTGACAGAGTTCAGTTTAGTTCAGTTCGCAATAATCGCTGTCGCCGTGGGAAAGAGAGAGAGAGAGCGAATGAATATTCAAATCGGATTCCAAACAGACCTTCGATATTCCTCACAGTCAGCTTTCGGCGAGCCCTTTGTAATGTCTTCTGAGGTCACCGACTGTGACCCCTCCATTTCAGATATGATCATTCCTCTGCAGTGAACCTGGCACCCAGGCAAGGGCGGACACACACCAGGTTCCCGCCAATCGTACCTTTCCACCTGTGCATCTATGGCTTGGTCCCGCGACCAGCCCTCCAAAAACTCCCACCGACTTGTGGGAGGCGCACCGCTTCCAGGGTCTCGTTACCTCGTGGTGTCATGTGTGTCCTGCCTTAGCGAACCTGTCCCTTTTTATCCCCCTGCTGGGGTATCGCCTGTCCATCACACTTCAAACAGTTCAGGGTTCAAAAAGGAGCCGATCTTGACAGCTCTCAGACCGTGTCTCCTTCCGTTAAACTCTCCCGTCTCTTCATTAACATTTCCAAATGCTGCTCCATTGTTTTCCTTATCTCTCTTTCTCCTGAAGACAGGTGGCAGATCAACTGCTGATCCCACTGGTGCCAGCACAGGACAGCTAACATCTTAATCTATGTGTACTCTTTGTAACCCTCTTTCGTCACACTCAAAAGGGGCAAGTGAAGATATTGACAACCTGAAAGAGTTGATATTGATTGAACAGTTTAAAGGTTGCGTCCCTGATGGTATAAGGATGTACTTGGATGAGAGAGAAGCAGCAATACTGTCAGAGTCAGCTAGATCAGCAGACGAGTATGCCTTAACTCATAAGGTCAGGTTTGTTCCGAATAGGAGTTCTCAAAAGGGTAATAGGGTAATCCACTGGCTAAACCAGAAAGTAAACCAGGGACTAGTGACAAAAGTAAGGAGGAAGGAAAGCAGTCAGGGGGAAAATTTCCCAGTTTCAAGTGTTATTTTTGTGGGAAACCTGGTCATGTGGCATCCAATTGTTTTGCTATGAAAAGGGAAAAAGGAAAAGAGAAAGAGAAAACCCCAAATGCCTGCGTTCAGACGGTTAAAACACCGCTGAAGAAGGAAGAGTCTGACTGAGTTCAAGAGGGACTTGAGAGATTTATTTCAAATGGGTTTGTGTCTGTGAAGGAGGGGTCAACCCTAGTTCCAGTGAGAATCTGGAGAGATACTGGAGCTTTTCAGTCACTAATATTAAAGAATGTTTTGGAATTTGGTGCTGAGACGGAGACTGGGGAAGTAAATATTATCAAGGGCATTGGACAGGGAACTGAGGCCGTGCCTTTGCATAAGATAATTTTGGAATGCGACTCTGTATCCAGACCAGTCACAATAGGGGTACGATCTGAACTACAGATAGACAATGTTAATGTCTTACTCGGTAATGACCTTGCAGGTGGAGATGTTTTCCCAGCAGTTCAGCTCACAAGTAAGCCTGCTGCCTATAGATGCTGATGTGTATCCCGTATGCGCAGTGACCCAAAGCATGTCCAGAAAAGCTGCTGATGCTAATATTGATTTATTCGAGACTTTCCTAACGTTCCTATACCAACAGGACTTAGAAGGTAGCAAGGCAGAGGAGAGTAAGGAGGAAGGAAGAGACTTGTCCTTATCGAGGAAGGAAGAGACTTGTCCTTATCGAGGAAGGAATTTATAGAGGAACAGAATAAAGATCCTGAAATTGTGGCTTTAAAAGAGACAACTCTTTATGAGGATGAAATTCAGAAAGAGACAGCGGGATATTACCTTAAAGATGGGGTGTTGATGAGGAAGTGGAGACCAGCCACTGTGCCTGCAAGTGAGGATTGGGTATTGTGCATCAGGTGGTGGTTCCAAAGGCTTACAGGGCTGAAATTTTAATCCTGGCCCACAAGATGCCTTTAGGGGGACATTTTGGAGTAAAGAAGATTGTGCACAGAATTATGAGGGAATTTTATTGGCCTAACATGAGGAAAGATACTGCAGAGGGTGTCATACCTGCCAGGTAGTGGGAAAACCTAACCAGGCCATCCCAAAGGCACCACTTCAGCCAATACCTGCTTTTGGTGAACCTTTTTCTAGGGTCATAGTGGATTGCGTAGGCCTATTGCCAAAGACTGCAGCTCGTCATCAGTACTTGTTAACAATTATGTGTGCTGCACCTAGGTTCCTTGAAGCTGTGCCTCTCAGAAACATCCAGGCCAAGACTGTGGTAAAGGCACTCAGCAAGTTTTTCGCACTGGTAGGTTTACCTAAGGAAATTCAATCTGACAAGGGTAGTAACTTTACTTCAAGAACATTCCAACAAATAGTTTCTGAGCTGGGGGGCTAAACAAATTGTGTCATCTAGAGCCTGCACAGCGAGAGCAATTGCAGGAACTAATTAGCAAGCATAAAGACTTATTTCCTGACATTCCAAGATGGTGCACAGGTGCAGTGCATAACATCATTATAAATTCAACCCAGCCCATAAAACAACATCCTTACAGAATGAACTTTGAGAAAAGCAAAGGCGTTGAAAAAGATATTGGCTACATGCTAGCAACCGGTATCATTAGGCAATCTACCTCAGACTGGGCGTTGCCCTGCGTCCTTGTCCCTAAGATGGACAGTAGCATGAGATTCTGTACTGACTACAGGAAAATGAATGCAATAACCAAAACAGATGCTTGTCCAATCCCAAGAGTGGATGACTGTATTGATAAAGTGGGAAAGGCTAAGTACCTCACAAAAATTGATCTGTTAAAAGGATATTGCTGTGTTCCTTTGACCGATAGGGCCAGAGAAATCTCAGTGTTTGTCACACCTTTGGGGCTACATGAATATAATGTTTTACCTTTCGGGATGTAAAAATGCTCCAGGGACATTTCAAAGAATCATCAATTCTGTGATTAGAGGTTTAGAAAGTACAGGGGCTTACATCAATGATTTAGTGGTCTGGAATGACACGTGGGAAGAGCATATTGCAGCAGTAGCAAAACTGTTTGACAAACTTTCCAAGGCCAATCTTACTGTGAACCTCGCTAAAAGTGAGTTTGGCCATGCCACCATTACATATCTGGACTACATGGTAGGCCAGGGCCTACTGGCTCCTGTAGAGGCCAAGGTTCAAGCTATTGCTAAGGTTCCTGTTCCAACCGGCAAGAAAGCTTTGAGAAGGTTTTTGGAAATGGTTGGGTTTTATCATAAGTTTTGTAAGAACTTTGCTGACGTCGCTCTCCCCTGAACAAAACTCTTAGGGAAGAGTGAAAGATTTGTATGGAATGACCTTTGTCAGGAGGGATTTGAACGTCTGAAAACCATCCTGTGTTATCATCCTGTGCTCAAAGCACCTGATTTTTCTAAACCATTCTCAATAGCAACAGACGCTAGTGACGAAGCTGCTGGGGCAGTACTGTTACAGAATGGTGTGGATGACATTGAGCATCCAGTAGCTTATTTCTCAAAGAAATTTAATGTGCACCAGAAAAATTATTCAACTGTTGAAAAGGAATTGTTAGCACTTATTCTGGCCTTACAACATTTTGAGGTTTATGTTTGTCCTGCTCAGAGACCCTTTGTGGTTTACACGGATCATAATCCATTGGTGATTCTAAGTAAGATGAAGGATAAGAATTTAAAAATGCAAACAACAGGAATTCTGCAGATGCTGGAAATTCAAGCAACACACATCAAAGTTGCTGGTGAATGCAGCAGGCCAGGCAGCATCTCTAGGAAGAGGTACAGTCGACGTTTCTGACGAAGGGTCTCGGCCTGAGACGTTGACTGTACTTCTTCCTAGAGATGCTGCCTGGCCTGCTGCGTTCACCAGCAACTTTGATGTGTGTTGCTTTAAGGATAAAAATAGAAGGTTGTTAAATTGGAGTCTGATATTGCAAGAATATGACTTAAAAATCAAACATGTGAAAGGTACTGACAATATTATAGCTGATTGTTTATCCAGATGTTAAGTTGGAAATTGTACACGTTTTGCTCTGTCATCTGATGATTATATGTATTGTTTCAAACTCTGAAATTTCCAGTTAAACCAAAAATTTCACCTTTGCCAAAATTTTTTTTGAAGGAAAGGGGTGTGACAGATCCTGAATTACCCCTATAAACTGTGCTCGACTACCGCTATGAACTGTGCTTTTGAAGAGAAAGAGAGTTATTTAACACAAACACCTTGTTTTAAGAGGAAGAGAGACAAAGACTGCTCAGTTGTTTATACTTTCCCAAGGACATGGCCTGCTTGTACATTCTTACACAGACAGCGAAGGGAGGAGCTGTTTGAATGACAGTTGGTACTCAGTACGGTGAGATAAATAGGTCAGATGATAGACCTGAGACACATGATTTTGGACAGTGAATGAGCTTTGTTGTGCCCACAGAAGAAATGGGGTTTTGGAGGATCGATCAGTGGCTCTTGCTGTGTGAAAAGGAAGTGACTGGTGGGGAGTTGTTTGTGTGTCCAACCCTGCCTGGATTGATAGCTCCACCACAGAAGAGCGGTCCCCTTTGTTGTGGTCACAGTCAGTGACTTTTAAAGGATTTTGGAGGACAATGGGAAGATCGACGGTGTCAGCTCACCTGAAGACTCAAATCTCTCTCTCTCCATCACTACTTAACTCAATACCACGAACTGAACTGAACTTTACTCATCATCGTAAGATTGTATCTATTTACCCCTAGACTTGAAGAAGCTTGGTTTTCATATATATTCCACACTTTCTTCTATATAATCATTGCTAACCTGTTTGATTTATCTGCATTTATATTACTGTATTGCGTAGTTACTAATAAATATTATTAGTTAATAGCAATACCGGACTCCAAAGTGTTTTCCATCTCTGCTGGTTCTTTAACCCGTCACGGGGTACATGACAGTAATTATTAAGGATGCCAGTCGTATCGACAGTGGAAGCTACGAAATCAAGCTTAAAAATCCCATAGGCTCAGCATCAGGAACAATCAGGTTACAAATTCTAGGTAAGTAGATCGTTTGGGCTCTTATAAATTGAAGACTATCTGTAGAACAATACATTTTTCAGGAGTTCAGCACTGATTTTGTTCTACTTCACAGACAAACCTGGACCCCCACTTGGGCCTGTAAACTTCACAAGTGTTACAGCCGAGAAGATCACAATCGCATGGGGTGCTCCAACAGATGATGGTGGTGCACCTGTCACCCACTATATTGCTGAAAAACGTGAGACAAGTCGAGTTGTATGGTCTCTCATTTCAGAAAAGATGGAGCATTCTATTGTTACCGTAAGGAATATCATTAAAGGCAATGAATATGTGTTTCGTATTCAGGGTGTGAACAAATATGGTGTTGGTGAGCCACTGCAATCTGACGCTGTTATCACTAAGGATGCATTTGGTAAGAAAACAAAACAGGTTATTTTTACAGTGACTACTTTTCTTAATATTTACATAAACGTTAATTACATACCCTTTTTTCAATAGTTATACCCAGGCAACCAAGCATGCCTGAAGTATCCATGGTAACTAAGCAAACAATGACTGTAAGCTGGAAGAAGACCCACTGTTGATGGTGGTAACAAAATCAGTGGCTATATCTTGGAAAGACGTGAAAGAAAGAGTCTATGATGGCTTAAGGTTACCAAAGAACCCATCCGTGAACCCATCTGCAAAAGGTTTTTGGGCTTACAGAGGGAAATGAGTATCAGTACCAAGTATGTGCCATCAATGCACTGCAGCAGAAGAAGGTCCCTACTCTGATTCTTCTGATTTCTATAAAGCTGCTGATCCAATTGGTATGTAAAATTAATGTGAAGTTTTTCAATATTAAGCAAACAGTAGCTGCGTCTCACCAGTTAATTCATTCAAATACTCTCACTTTTATGTGTAGATCCACCTGGCCAATCAACGAAACTGAAGATCATTGACAGTACTAAATCTTCCATCACACTTGGCTGGGTTAAACCTGTCTACGACGGAGGAAGCGCAATAACAAGCTATATCATTGAAAAGAAGGAAGCCGAAGAGCAACAGTGGACAGTAATTACTTCCAAGGGTGAAGTCAGAACTACAGAATATGTTGTGTCCCAATTAACACTTGGTGTAAACTACTACTTCCGTGTTAGCGCAGTTAGTACTGCTGGTAAAGGGGAGCCAATTGAAATGGCAGAACCTACTGACATACTGGGTAAATTCACGACATATAAAATGCATTGATTCTATATAACGTCTATATGTAAATATTTTCAGATCTTTATTTATATCTTTATATTCTGCAGAGGAGCCAGAGATTGATCTTGGTGTTGCACTCAGAAATTCCATATCAGCAAAATCAGGAGAAAATGTAGAAATTATGATACCTTTCAAAGGCTGTCCTCATCCAAATGTCACCTGGAGAAAGGGTGAGAAAAATATTAACACTGATGAAAGATACACCATCTATAATACTGAGTCATCTACACTTCTCACTATTCCTGAGGTCACCCGTGAAGATACTGGCAAGTATATTTTGACAATTAAAAATGGTGTTTGAGAAGCCAAATCAACATTTGTAAATGTTAAAGTCCTTAATTCTCCAGGACCTTGTCAGAAGTTACATGTTAAGCACGTGTCCAGAGGTACAATCACATTAGTTTGGGAACGAACTCTCATTAATGGTGGTGCTGAAATTGTCAGCTATGTGATTGAAAAGAGAGATGCAACAAAAAGGGCCTGGTCAAGTGTCACAAGCAAATGTTGCAATACAACTTTTAAGATTACCCACTTGTCAGAGAAGAGCTCATTCTTTTTCCGAGCACTAGCAGAGAATGAGACTGAATTTGGTGAGCCTTGTGAGACAAGCCACTGAAGTACCAGGGCCGGTCAAAGATCTTGTGATGAAAGACTCAACAAAATTATCTGTCTTGTTACAATGGAACAAACCCGACTACAATGGAGGCAGCATAATTACAGAATATGTAATTGAAAAGAAATTGAATGAGGAAAAAGAATGGTCACATGCTGGAATTTCCAAAGTCTGTACCTTCGAAATTACTAAATTAAAGGAGTTAACAGTAGTTGAGTTCCGAGTCTTTGAGAAAAATGAAAAGGGGTAGTGCTATATGTCATTTCACCTGAAGCTGACTTATCTGAAATACCAGGAGGACAAATTAGTGTAAGAATTGGATATAATGTTCACGTTGATCTGCCGTATAGAGGTAAACCTCGACCAAGTATCAAATGGGAGAAAGAAAATATTCCATGAAAAGAAAGTGAACAAATCTGGTACACAAAACAGAAAACAAAATCACCATAAGACCATAAGACAAAGGAGCAGAAGTCGGCCATTTGGCCCATCGAGTCTGCTCCGCCATTTTATCATGAGCTGATCCATTCTCCCATTTAGTCTCACTCCCCCACCTTCTCACCATAACCTTTGATGCCCTGGCTACTCAGATAGCTATCAATCTCTGTCTTAAATACATCCAATGACTTGGCCTCCACTGCTGCCCGTGGCAACAAATTCCATAGATTCACCACCCTCTGACAAAAAAAAATTTCTTCGCATTTCTGTTCTGAATGGGCGCCCTTCAATCCTTAAGTCATGCCCTCTCGTACTCGACTCCCCCATCATGGGAAACAACTTTGCCACATCCACTCTGTCCATTCCTTTCAACATTCGAAATGTTTCTATGAGGTCTCCCCTCATTCTGCTAAACTCCAAGGAATACAGTCCAAGAGCGGACAAACGTTCCTCATATGTTAACCCTCTCATTCCTGGAGTCATTCTAGTGAATCTTCTCTGTACCCTCTCCAACGTCAGCAACGTAAGGAGACCAAAACTGCCCACAGTACTCCAAGTGAGGTCTCACCAGCGCCTTATAGAGCCTCAATGTCACCTGCTCCTATACTCTATTCCTCTAGAAATGAATGCCAACATTGCATTCGCCTTCTTCACTACCGACTCAACCTGGAGGTTAATCTTAAGGGTATCCTGTACGAGGACTCCCAAGTCCCGTTGCATCTCAGAACTTTGAATTCTTTCCCCATTTAAACAATAGTCTGCCCGTTTATTTCTTCTGCCAAAGTGCATAACCATACACTTTCCAACATTGTATCTCATTTGCCACTTTTTTGCCCATTCTTCCAATCTATCCAAGGCTCTCTGCAGACTCTCCGTTTCCTCAGTACTACTGGCCCCTCCACCTATCTTCGTATTGTCAGCAAACTTAGCCAAAAAACCATGTATTCCATAATCCAAATCATTGATGTACAATGTAAAAAGAAGCGGCCCCAACACGGACCCCTGTGGAACACCACTGGCAACTGGCAGCCCAACCAGAAAAGGATCCCTTTATTCCCACTCTCTGTTTCCTGCCAATCAGCCAACGCTCTATCCACATATGTAACTTTCCTGCAATTCCATGGGCTCTTATCTTATTAAGTAGCCGCATGTGTGGCACCTTGTCAAAGGCCTTCTGTAAATCCAAATATACAACATCCACTGCATCTCCTTTGTCTAGCCTACTTGTAATTTCCTCAAAAAATTGTAATAGGTTTGTCAGGCAGGATTTTCCTTTAAGGAATCCATGCTGAGTTCTGCCTATCTTGTCATATGCCTCCAGGTACTCTGTAACCTCATCTTTGACAATCGACTCCAACAACTTCCCAACCACCGATGTCAAGCTAACAGGTCGATAATTTCCTTTTTGCTTCCTTGCCCCCTTCTTAAATAGTGGAGTGACATTTGCAATCTTCCAGTCCTCCGGAACCATGCCAGAATCTATCAATTTTTGAAAGATCATCGCTAATGCCTCCGCAATCTCCACAGCTACTTCCTTCAGAACATGAGGGTGCATTCCATCTGGTCCAGGAGATTTATCTGCCTTTAGCCTATTCAGCTTCCTGAGTACTTTCTCTGTCGTAATTGTGACTGCGCACACTTCTCTTCCCTGCTACCCTTGAGTGTCCGGAATACTGCTGATGTCTTCCTCAGTGAAGACTTGATGCAAAATATTCGTTCAGTTCCTCTGCCATCTCCTTATCTCCCATTACAATTTCTCCAGCATCATTTTCTATTGGTTCCATATCTACTTTCACCTGTCTTTTACTCTTTATATACTTGAAAAAGCTTTTAGTATCCTCTTTGATATTATTTGCTAGCTTCCGTTCATAGTTATCTTTTCCCTCTTAATGACCTTCTTAGTTTCCTTTTGTAAGCTTTTAAAAACTTCTCAATCCTCGGTCTTCCCACTAATTTTTGCTTCCTTGTATGCCCTCCTTTGCTTTAACTTTGGCTTTGACTTCTCTTGTCAACCACGGTTGCATCCCTTTTCAATGCAAAAATTTCTTCTTTTACGGAATATACTTGTCTGGCACCTTCCTCACTTCTCGCATAAACTCCAGCCACTGCTGCTCTGCCGTCTTTCCTGCCAGTGTCCCTTTCCAGTCAACTTTGGCCAGTTCCTCTCTCATGCCACTGTAATTTCCTTTACTCCACTGAAATACCGACACATCAGATTTCGGCTTCCCTTTTTCAAATTTCACAGTGAACTCAATCATGTTATGATCACTGCCTCCTCAGGGTTCCTTCACCTCAATCTCTCTAATCACCTCCGGTTTATTGCACATTACCCAATCCAGTACAGCCGATCCCCTAGTGGGCTCAACAACAAGCTGTTCTAAGAAGCCATCTCGCAGACATTCTACAAATTCTCTCTCTTGAGATCCAGTGCTGACCTGATTTTCCCAATCCACTCGCATGTTAAAATCCCCCACAATTATCATAACACTGCCCTTCTGACAAGCCTTCTTTATTTCCTGTTGTAATTTGTAGTCCACATCACTGCAGCTGTTTGGAGGCCTATAAATAACTGCCATCAGTTTACCCCTCCGATTTCTTAGCTCAACGCATAAAGATTCACATTAAATATCAAGAATGTCAAGAAAGGACATGGTACACCTTGATCCTAGATAATGCAATTTCAGGAAAGTCATACAACTTTACTGTGATTATCCTTGGTCCTCTGTTGAAGCCTAAAGGTCCAATTAGATTTGATGAAATCAGATCTGAAAGTGTCATAATTTCATGGGATGCACCTGATGATAATGATGGAGGAAATGAGATTACTAGCTACAGCACTGAAAAACGTGAAACCTCACAAACAAATTGGAAAGTGGTTTGTTCTAGTGTGGCCAGGACAAACGTTAAAGTTACCAAACTGGTTAAAGATCTAGAATATCAATTTAGAATTTATGCTGAAAATAGATACGGAGTAAGCCAGCCACTTAATTCAATGGCAGTTATAGCAAAACATCAGTTCAGACTTCCCGGACCACCTGGAAAGCCTGTCACAATGTCACTTGTGATTGTATGACAATCTCATGGGATGCACCACTATATGATGGTAGTTCAGAAGTCACTGGATATCATGTTGAGAAGAAAGAAAGGAACAACATCTTATGGCAAAAAGTCAACAGAAATCCTATTTCTGGCAGAGAATACAGAATTTTAGGACTTACTGAAGGCCTGGAATATCAATTTCCAGTTTATTCTGAAAACAGTGTTGGATTGAGCCTAGCTGGTGAACCAAGCAAATTCACCTTGGCTGTCTCACCTGTTGGTAAGTAACATTTGTCCATTTTTGTATTACTTATATTGAAACATAATAGGTAACATTATTATTGATTGTCACTCCTTATCCTGACTACTTGTAAAATTTCTTCATCAGATCCACCTGGCAGACCAGATTATATTGACGTGACAAGAAACACTGTAACACTTAAGTGAGATCCACCTCCTTGTGATGGAGGTAGTAAAATCATGGCATATAGTGTTGAAAAGTGGCAAGGATGAGGTCGCTGGCTGTGGTGCAACTTTATTGATATCACTGAATGCCAATATACAGTGTCTGGCCTAAGTCCTGGTGATGGTTATGAATTCCATATCATTGCTAGAAATGCTGTCGGCACAGTGAGTCCACCTTCTCAATCATCAGGAAACATTATGACAAGGGATGAGAACAGTAAGTACTTATAAAAACTGATTAGTTTGTATCTAGTATTGTATGTAGTTGTAATGTCTTTGAAATGTCAACTTGACAATAACTCATCTGTTTCTTTTATAGTACCACCATCAATTGAATTTGGTGCTGAACATTTTGAAGGCATGACAGTAAAATCTGGTGAGAGTATTCGACTCAAGGTGCATGTCAAAGGTCACCCATTACCTCAAGTAACCTGGTATAAGCATGGAAAGGAAATTGAGAAGAGATTAATGATGGACATTGGGTCTAGTTCTGTCTTTGTTAGAGACAGCAACCGAGGTTATCGTGGCATATATTCCGTGGAAGCCAAGAATGCTTCAGGCATCCAGAAAGCTGATATTCATGTCAGAGTTCAAGGTACTTAGAGGAAATTAACAACTTATGTTCCTCTTTAATATTTTAGTGTGTTGAATATTTTTGTTCACTTCCTGGAGCATTAACATTTCTGATTTTGTTTAGACACTCCTGGACCTATTCGATTTACCAACATTACTGGAGAAAAACTTACATTGTGGTGGACTCCACCAGATAATGATGGCTGTGCTGTCGTTAGCAATTATGTAATAGAAAAATGTGAGACACGTTGATTTACGTGGGCATTGGTCACTAGCCTGTTCATACACGGTCACCAAGTTAATTAAGGGGAATGAGTACCAATTCCGAATTTCAGCCGTCAACAAATTTGGCGTTGGCAGACCACTCGATTCAGAGCCAGTTATTGCACAGATACAATATAGTATGTGTGTTTCAGAATTTGTAATTGACACTCTATTGGCAATCAATTGGAAGTACTTAATTATTAGTCCTTATCTGTCAAACCAGTTCTAATTAGTTAATTTTTCTTTTGTTTCACAGCTGTGCCTGATGCACCCGGTATACCAGAACCAACTCATGTTTCAGGAGAAACTATTACTCTTACTTGGTCAAGACCAAAATCAGATGGAGGGAATGAAATTCTGCATTACGTCCTCGAACGGCGTGAGAAGAAGAGTCTGCGCTGGGTTAAAATATCCAGCAAAAGACCAATCACTGAAAACTAAATTAAAGTGGCTAACCTCATAGAAGGAGATTAATATGAATTCTGTGTCATGGCTGAAAATAATGCTGGGGTGGGCCCTTCAAGTGATATTTCTAGACTTATTAAATGTAGGGAGCCAGTAAATCCACCAAGTGCAACTACCATTGTTAAGAGTCACAGATACATTACAGTCACGTTCTGTAAGTTTGGAATGGGCTCGGCTTGTCTTTGACGGAGGCATGGAAATTATTGGCTACATAATTGAAATGTGCAAGGCCAGTCTTGGAGATTGGCACAAGGTTAACATAGAAGCATCTGTCAATACCAATTACACAATCACTGAATTGGAATCTGGTGAAAAGTACAAGTTCCGTGTCTCTGCTGTTAATGGTGCAGGAAAAGGAGAAAGTTGTGAAATTTCTGCTCCAGTACTAGCTATAGACAGGTTAACATCACCAGAAATTGAGACGGATGCCAGTTTCAAACAAATTCATATTGTTCGAGCTGGCAGTGCAATTTAGCTATGTGTTGCCTTCCGAGGTAGGCCAGTTCCTGTTGCCACTTGGTAAAAAGCAGATTCATCCATTGGTGTACATGTTCATATTAACACCACAGACACAAACAGCACCTTAACAATAGAGAACTGCAATAGGTATGATGCTGGAAAGTATACTCTTACCGTGGAAAACAGCAATGGTAGCAAGTCTATGACTTTCACTGTTAAAGTACAAGACACTCCAGGTCCACAAGGACCAATTACATTCAAAGATGTCTCTCAAGGTGGGATGTGGGATGTGGGATGCTCCTATTCACGATGGAGGTTCGGATATCCATCATTATGTATACCTTTTCAATATTATGGTTAATTTACTATACATAGATATGGGGCATTTCAACCTTGTTTCTGTTTCCATAATATCATAATGTATTTTGTATTCGTCTATGCAAGTAATTAATAAAAATATTGAAAAAGTATTTGCTGTTAAGAGAGGTTGTGAGCACTACGAAGACGGTATTTGCTGTAAGGAGAGGGCATTTGCTGTTAGTAGTGGGTATAAGCTGTAAGGAGAGAGTATTTGCTGCCAGAAGTGGGTATAAGGTGTAAGGAGAGGGTATTTGCTCTAATAAGAAGGTATTTGCTGTAAGGTGACGGTACTTGCTGCCAGAAGTGGGTATTTGCTGTAATGAGAGGGTGTTTGCTGTAAGGAATGGGTATTTGCTGTAAGGAGAGGGTATGAGCTTCAAGGAGAGAGTATTTGCTGTAAGGAGAGGGTATTTGCTGCTAGAAGTGGGTAGAAGCTGTAAGTAGAGGGCATTTGCTGTAAGGAGAGGGTATTTGCTGTTAAGAGAGGGTATGAGCTCTAAGAAGAGGGTATTCGCTGCAAAGAATAGTATTTGCTGCCAAAAGTGGGTACTTGCTGTAAGGAGAGGGTCTTTGCTGCAAGGAGATGGTATTTGCTGTCAGAAGAAGGTATTTGCTGTAAGGAGGATTTATTTGCCGTTACGAGAGGGTATTTGCTGTAAGGAGAGGGTATTCGATGTAAGGAGTGGGTATTTGATGTAAGGAGTTGGTATTTGCTGTTAAGAGAGGGAATGAACTCTAAGGGGAGGGTATTTGCTGTTAAGAGAGTGTATAAGTTCTAAGAAGAGGGTATTTGCTGTAAGGAGAGGGAATTTCCTGCCAGAAGTGGGTATAATCTGTAATGAGAGGGTATTTGCTCTAATGAGAGGGTATTTACTGTAAGGAATGGGTATTTGCTGTAAGGAGAGAGTATTTGCTGTAATGAGAGGGTATTTGCTGTACGGAGATGGTATTTGCTGTAAGGAGAAGGTATTTGCTGTTAAGGAGAGGGCATTTGCTGCCAGTAGTGTGTATAAGCTGTAATAAGAGGGTATTTGCTGTAAGGAGAGTGTATTTGCTGTAAGGAGAGGGTATTTGCTGTAAGAAGAGTGAATTTGCAGCCAGAAAGTGTGTGCTATGAGGAGTGGGTATTTGCTGTAAGGAGAAGTTATTGTCAAGGGTGAATACAGTAGGGTTCAGTTATTGTCGAGGGTGAATACAGTAGGGTTCAGTTATTGCCGAGGGTGAATACAGTGGGTTCAGTTATTGCTGAGGGTGATTACAGTAGGCTTTAGTTATTGCCGAGGGTGATTACAGTAGGGTTCAGTTATTGCCGAGGGTGAATACAGTAGGGTTCAGTTATTGCCGAGGGTGAATACAGTGGGTTCAGTTATTGCTGAGGCTGATTACAGTAGGCTTTAGTTATTGCTGAGGGTGATTACAGTAGGGTTCAGTTATTGCCGAGGGTGAATACAGTAGGGTTCAGTTATTGCCGAGGGTGAATACAGTGGGTTCAGTTATTGCTGAGGCTGATTACAGTAGGCTTTAGTTATTGCTGAGGGTGATTACAGTAGGGTTCAGTTATTGCCGAGGGTGATTACAGTAGGGTTCAGTTATTGTCGAGGGTGAATACAGAAGGGTTCAGTTATTGCCGAGGGTGAATACAGTGGGTTCAGTTATTGCTGAGGGTGATTACAGTAGGCTTTAGTTATTGCTGAGGGTGATTACAGTAGGGTTCAGTTATTGTCGAGGGTGAATACAGTAGGGTTCAGTTATTGCCGAGGGTGAATAAAGTGGGTTCAGTTATTGCTGAGGGTGATTACAGTAGGGTTCAGTTATTGCCAAGGGTGAATACAGTAGGGTTCAGTTATTGCCGAGGGTGAATACAGTGGGTTCAGTTATTGCTGAGGGTGATTACAGTAGGCTTTAGTTATTGCCGAGGGTGAATACAGTAGGGTTCAGTTATTGCTGAGGGTGATTACAGTAGGCTTTAGTTATTGCTGAGGGTGATTACAGTAGGCTTTAGTTATTGCTGAGGGTGATTACAGTAGGGTTCAGTTATTGCTGAGGGTGATTACAGTAGGCTTTAATTATTGCCGAGGGTGATTACAGTAGGGTTCAGTTATTGCTGAGGGTGATTACAGTAGGCTTTAGTTATTGCCGAGGGTGATTACAGTAGGGTTCAGTTATTGCTGAGGGTGATTACAGTAGGCTTTAGTTATTGCCGAGGGTGATTACAGTAGGGTTCAGTTATTGCCGAGGGTGATTACAGTAGGCTTTAGTTATTGCCGAGGGTGATTACAGTAGGGTTCAGTTATTGCTGAGGGTGATTACAGTAGGCTTTAGTTATTGCTGAGGGTGATTACAGTGGGTTCAGTTATTGCTGAGGGTGATTACAGTAGGGTTCAGTTATTGCTGAGGGTGATTACAGTAGGCTTTAGTTATTGCTGAGGGTGAATCCAGTAGGGTTCAGTTATTGCCGAGGGTGAATACAGTGGGTTCAGTTATTGCTGAGGGTGATTACAGTAGGGTTCAGTTATTGCTGAGGGTGAATACAGTAGGGTTCAGTTATTGCCGAGGCTGAATACAGTGGGTTCAGTTATTGCCGAGGCTGATTACAGTAGGGTTCAGTTATTGCCGAGGGTGATTACAGTAGGCTTTAGTTATTGCCGAGGGTGATTACAGTGGGTTCAGTTATTGCTGAGGGTGATTACAGTAGGCTTTAGTTATTGCCGAGGGTGATTACAGTAGGGTTCAGTTATTGCTGAGGGTGATTACAGTAGGCTTTAGTTATTGCCGAGGGTGATTACAGTAGGGTTCAGTTATTGCTGAGGGTGATTACAGTAGGCTTTAGTTATTGCCGAGGGTGATTACAGTAGGGTTCAGTTATTGCTGAGGGTGATTACAGTAGGCTTTAGTTATTGCTGAGGGTGATTACAGTAGGCTTTAGTTATTGCTGAGGGTGATTACAGTAGGCTTTAGTTATTGCTGAGGGTGATTACAGTGGATTCAGTTATTGCTGAGGGTGATTACAGTAGGGTTCAGTTATTGCTGAGGGTGATTACAGTAGGGTTCAGTTATTGCCGAGGGTGAATACAGTAGGGTTCAGTTATTGCCGAGGGTGAATACAGTGGGTTCAGTTATTGCTGAGGGTGATTACAGTAGGCTTTAGTTATTGCCGAGGGTGAATACAGTAGGGTTCAGTTATTGCCGAGGGTGAATACAGTGGGTTCAGTTATTGCTGAGGGTGATTACAGTAGGCTTTAGTTATTGCTGAGGGTGATTACAGTAGGGTTCAGTTATTGCTGAGGGTGATTACAGTAGGCTTTAATTATTGCCGAGGGTGATTACAGTAGGGTTCAGTTATTGCTGAGGGTGATTACAGTAGGCTTTAGTTATTGCCGAGGGTGATTACAGTAGGGTTCAGTTATTGCTGAGGGTGATTACAGTAGGCTTTAGTTATTGCCGAGGGTGATTACAGTAGGGTTCAGTTATTGCTGAGGGTGATTACAGTAGGCTTTAGTTATTGCCGAGGGTGATTACAGTAGGGTTCAGTTATTGCTGAGGGTGATTACAGTAGGCTTTAGTTATTGCTGAGGGTGATTACAGTGGGTTCAGTTATTGCTGAGGGTGATTACAGTAGGGTTCAGTTATTGCTGAGGGTGATTACAGTAGGCTTTAGTTATTGCTGAGGGTGAATCCAGTAGGGTTCAGTTATTGCCGAGGGTGAATACAGTGGGTTCAGTTATTGCTGAGGGTGATTACAGTAGGGTTCAGTTATTGCTGAGGGTGAATACAGTAGGGTTCAGTTATTGCCGAGGCTGAATACAGTGGGTTCAGTTATTGCCGAGGCTGATTACAGTAGGGTTCAGTTATTGCCGAGGGTGATTACAGTAGGCTTTAGTTATTGCCGAGGGTGATTACAGTGGGTTCAGTTATTGCTGAGGGTGATTACAGTAGGCTTTAGTTATTGCCGAGGGTGATTACAGTAGGGTTCAGTTATTGCTGAGGGTGATTACAGTAGGCTTTAGTTATTGCCGAGGGTGATTACAGTAGGGTTCAGTTATTGCTGAGGGTGATTACAGTAGGCTTTAGTTATTGCCGAGGGTGATTACAGTAGGCTTTAGTTATTGCTGAGGGTGATTACAGTAGGGTTCAGTTATTGCTGAGGGTGATTACAGTAGGCTTTAGTTATTGCTGAGGGTGATTACAGTGGATTCAGTTATTGCTGAGGGTGATTACAGTAGGGTTCAGTTATTGCTGAGGGTGATTACAGTAGGCTTTAGTTATTGCTGAGGGTGAATACAGTAGGCTTTAGTTATTGCCGAGGGTGATTACAGTAGGGTTCAGTTATTGCCGAGGGTGAATACAGTGGGTTCAGTTATTGCCGAGGGTGATTACAGTAGGGTTCAGTTATTGCTGAGGGTGATTACAGTAGGCTTTAGTTATTGCTGAGGGTGATTACAGTGGGTTCAGTTATTGCTGAGGGTGATTACAGTAGGGTTCAGTTATTGCTGAGGGTGATTACAGTAGGCTTTAGTTATTGCTGAGGGTGAATACAGTAGGCTTTAGTTATTGCCGAGGGTGATTACAGTAGGGTTCAGTTATTGCCGAGGGTGATTACAGTAGGGTTCAGTTATTGCTGAGGGTGAATACAGTGGGTTCAGTTATTGCCGAGGCTGATTACAGTAGGCTTTAGTTATTGCTGAGGGTGATTACAGTAGGGTTCAGTTATTGCCGAGGGTGAATACAGTAGGGTTCAGTTATTGCTGAGGGTGATTACAGTAGGGTTCAGTTATTGCTGAGGGTGATTACAGTAGGCTTTAGTTATTGCTGAGGGTGATTACAGTAGGATTCAGTTATTGCCGAGGGTGAATACAGTAGGGTTCAGTTATTGCTGAGGGTGAAAACAGTAGGGTTCAGTTATTGCCGAGGGTGATTACAGTAGGCTTTAGTTATTGCCGAGGGTGATTACAGTAGGGTTCAGTTATTGCCGAGGGTGAATACAGTAGGGTTCAGTTATTGCTGAGTGTGATTACAGTAGGGTTCAGTTATTGCTGAGGGTGATTACAGTAGGGTTCAGTTATTGCTGAGGGTGAATACAGTAGGCTTTAGTTATTGTCAAGGGTGAATCTGGTAGTGCTGTGTTCTCACCCACCCCCCTCACTTTACATCGGCGGTACAGCTGTAGAAACTGAAAATAGTTTCATACTCCTGGGAAATGCACTTCTTTCATAAAATTTAATGCCTCCTACACAATCAGGAAAGCTTAGCAATGCCTCTAATTTCTGAGGATGCAGTAAAGAGCTGGACTGTGCACATCAATAAACATATCATTGTACAGATGTGCAGTAGACAGCATCCTGACAAGCTTAATATGGAAACTGCAGTGTGGCGGACAGAAAAACTCTACAACAGGGAGTCAACACTACCCAATGCATCACCAGCACCAGCCGACCCACTATCAAGGACCTATATACTGCATACTATATACTATATACCATGTTGACTGCACTGTGGTGGACAGGATTACTCCACAATGGGGAGTCAAAGCTGCCCAATACATCACTGGCACCAGCCTACCCACTAACAAGGAGGTACACACAGAAATTGCTGGGAAAAGGCCAGTAGCCTCATGAAGGATCTCAACCACCCTGCTCAGGCACTGTTTGTCCCACTCCCAACGGGGAGGAGGCTATGTAGTATCCATGCCAGGACTACAGTCTCAAAAACAGTTACTTTCCCCAAGCAGTAAGGCTGATCAACACCTCCACCCACTAACTCACTTTTCCACACCCCCAAACACTGTTTCCTGTCATACAGACACTCCTGTGCCTAGCATCACTTTAGGGATATATGATCAATCAATAAGCTATCCTATGTATTTACATTTACTGTGCTCTTTAAAATTATTTTGTGCTCTTTGTGATTTTTGTGCTGAATTGAATCTGGAGTATAATTATTTTACACTTTACACTTGTGTACAGGAAATGCCATTGCACAATCTTGACTCTAGAATCTGGCCACTCCTGTCATTTATGTTTTTTTTGTTATTTCCTTTTGTATTTAGACAGCATCCAAAAAAAATCTGAAAACCGCACAATTTTATTGAGGCGTTGTTTACCATCCACGAGATAACTGTCTGCAGTGGTGCACTGGAACCAGCTGTACAGTTAGAATTCATAGCCTGCTTTGAGGTCAGCTATTGTCGTATGAATGTTACAGATTCCTGTGTCAACACCTACAAAGGACACCATCAATGTAAACTCGGAGTAGCTGTTCACCTCTGTGTAGTGGTGCATGACGGGCAATGGGGGCAGACCACCTGTTGTAAACATGACCAACTTTCCCATTGGCTCATTGGGAGATTTCATTACAAATACAGAGACAGGAATTTAAAACACTCTTTCACCTTACTCTCCTGCAGCAATGCCCCTGGCTGGAGAGCATAATTACAGTGGGATGTTTACATCCCTTTATGCAAACAGACAATGGCATTTATAATGGCATAAAAGAATTGCATGCAGATGTAGGATTCTTAATATATTATAGATTTTGGTGCCTTGCTTCTACATGATAAGCATTCTTCTTTATGAATAGATACTCCCCAAAGCTGACCCCCACCTAAAATTGATGAGCTTCCTCTCCCCCACCCCATCACACTCACAGCTGCTGTGACGGCCTCAGCAGGCAAGCTATTATATGGTGAGAGAAATCACAGTTAAACCTCTCCTCATTAGCCACACACACACTCCCAAAACACAGATATAAGAGAGACAATCGTGGATAGCAGACTGCTGGAAAGTGACACTGGAGAGGTAGCAATGCGGAACAAAGAAATGGCGGGTGAACTGATAAGTGTTTTGTGTCAGTCTTCACTGTGGAAGACACCAGCAGTATGCCAGAAATGCAAGAGTGTCAGGGGGAAGATGATATGTTGTTGCTGTTACTAAGGAGAAGATGGGGAAGCTGAAAAGCTAAGTTAACTGGACCAGATGGACGACACCCCAGGGTTCTGAAAGAGGTGGCTGAGAGATTGTGGAGGCATTAGTAATGATCTTTCAAGAATCATTACATTCTGGCATGGTTCTTGAGGACTGGAAAATTACAAATGCACTCCACTCTAAGAACGGAGGGAGACAGAAGAAAGGAAACTATCAGGCAGTTAGCCTGACTGAGTGGTTAGAAACATGTTGGAGGATGTGGTTTTGGGATACTTGGAGGCTCATGATAGAACAGACCAAAGTCAGCATGGTTTTCTAAAGGGGAAATCTTGCCTGACAAATCTGTTGAAATAACAGGCAGGATAGACAAAGGAGAGTCAGTGAATGCTGTGGACTTGGATTTTCAGAAGACCTTTGACTCATGGGGCTGCCTAACAAGAGTCACTTGGAGGCACATGATAAGTTTACAGGAAAATACCAGCATAAATAGAAGCAACACACATCAAAGTTGCTGGTGAACGCAGCAGGCTGGGCGAAGGGTCTCGGCCCAAAACGTCGACTGTACCTCTTCCTAGAGATGCTGCCCAGCCTGCTGCGTTCACCAGCAACTTTGATGTGTGTTGCTTGAATTTAAAGCATCTGCAGAATTCCTCATGTTTACGAGCATAAATAGAAGATTGGCTGACTGGCAGGAGGCAAAGTGTGGGAATAATGGGGACCTTTTCTGGTTGGCTGCTGGTGACTAGTGGTGTGGAATGGGGGTTAGTGTTGGGGCCACTTCTTTTCATGTTGTATGTCAATAATTTGGATGAAGGAATTGATGGCTTTGTGGCCACGTTTGTGTACAATACTAAAGTAGGTGGAGGAAGCAGGAAGTCTGCAGAAGGACTTAGACAGATTGGGGATGGACAAAGAAGTATCAGATGGAATATAGTGTTGGAAAGTGCATGGTCATGCACTTTGGTGGGAGGAATAAAGGTGTGGACTATTTTTAGAGGTAGAGGGGGATCAGGGAGGTTTAGTTGCAGGTAAGGAAAGCAAATACAATGTTAGCATTCATTTCAAGAGGACTAGAATACAAAAACAAGGTTATGATGCTGAGGCTTTATATGGCATTGGTCAGACCGCTCTTGGAGTATTGTGAGCAGTTTTGGGCCCTTATCTAAGAAAAGATGTGCTGGCACTTGAAAGGGTCCACAGAGGGTTCACAAGAATGATCCCAGGAAAGATAAGGTTAACATACGGGGAGTGTTTAATCTCTCTGGGCCTATACTCATTGGAGTTTCGAAGAATGGTGGGGGGTGGCCTCATTGCAACCTATTGCATATTGAAAGGTCTGGATAAAATAGATGTGGTGAGGATGTTTCCTGTAGTGGGGGCGGGGGGGGGGGGTCTAGGACCAGAGGACACAGCCTCAGAATTGAGGGACGTCCAGTTTGAACAGAGATGAGGAAAAATTTCTTTAGCCAGTGGATGGTGAATCTGTTGAACTCATTGCTACAGACATCTACATAGGCCAAGTCATAGGGCATATTTAAGGTGGAGGTTGATAGGTTCAAGACATCAAAAGTTACAGGGAGAAAGCAGGAGAATGGAATTGAGGGGGATAATGAATCAGCCCTGATGAAATGGCAGAGTAGACTCGATAGGATAAATGATTTAATTCTGCTCTTACGGTCTCTCTCTTTCACACACACACTCACACTCACTCTCTCTCTCTTCCTGATGGATCTCCCTGATTGGCTCAAGACCCCTGTGTGACTTTCTCCTCTCGAACCTGAGATTGGTAACGAAATCCCCAGCGCAGAGTCAGCACAGTGAGAGAGACTGGGCAATGGCAGCAATTTTCTTGGGTCAACCTTAAGTAGAAATGCAGCAGTAGCTGTCAGAGAGCCATTACCAAGCACCCCCTACCCCCAACCTCAGCCCTCTCCTGCTAAGGCTTAACATGATTGGAATTTGTTTACACCCTGTGCTGAAACTTTGTCCATGTTTGTAAATCTTCTTCAAGCCCCACCTTTGAATTGTTTCCCTTTTAGTATCTCACCCCATAAGCTCTATCCCTGAACCCAATCAAATCCCACCTAGAACTCTCTATATCTTAAACCTTTATTAACCCTTTGGTAGATTAAACCCTCTCCATTAACCCTTCTATCCCCAAACCTCCCATCAAAAACTCACACCCTACAATTCCCCATACCCCTAACCCCTCTAGCAAATATCCCACTTCTCCCATCCCTTCTTCCATGAATCACCCCCCAACTGCTATCTGTACTTTTTCCTCTGAAGCCCCACAACTCAATAGCACCCTACAGCCCCAAACCCAGTCTATACTGACTATTCCCTCAAAATGGCATCCACATTTCCCCCGGGATCACATGAGGACACATGGTATCCATGTGGCCAGTTTGCCTCATTCAGGGATTCGGGCCTGAACCCACATAAAACCAGGTGTACATCATGTGAAAGGGGAGGTCTCCAATGCCTGGTATGGGGTGTATTTAAGTCTCTAAATTCACTGCATCCAGTGTCGATGTTCTGATTGCTGTCAGGTTAAGACTTTCATTGACAAATATCGTTTGGGTTGTAGGGTCCCAGACCTGGGTTCCAGCCACAGTTCCTGCTTTTCCACCATTATTCCGCTTTGGGTTTTGATCCTGGAAGCTTGGACTGGATTCTGCAACAGGAAAAAAATGAAGAGGGACTGAAGAAAGATGAAGAATGTTCCCCATGGAAAGCTATCCCGGTTTGGTAGTTTGGAGTGCGGATGAAGGTATACCTTCAAATCTAAACAATGGAGCATGCAACAGGTGTGTCAGTGGTGAACGTGAGCATGGAGAAGTCAGTGCCTGGGCTGGGGATGGAAGTTAGTTGGACAAACATTACTGGGTGAAGGTTCGGTGGGAGAGCAGTCTGAGTGGGAAGTTATTCGAAGGTCAGAGAGTGAAGGGTCAGAGGGAGAGTGGTTAGTTGGTGAGGGGGTCAGTGGGAGAGAGGTCAGAGGGTGAAGGGTCAGTGGGAGAGTGGTTAGTTGGTGAGGAGGTCAATGGGAGAGAGGTCAGAGGGTGAAGGTTCAGTGGGAGACAGATCAGAGGGTGAAGGTTCAGTGGGAGACAGATCAGAGGTCACTAGGTGAGGGTCTGGTCTTAATCCAGATAGTATTCCTACTCTCATACTGGTACTTGTGTGGATTCTTCACCCTCAGAGAGTGCTCTTACTGCCACCTTTTCCCAGGATATCTCAGTCATCCCATCCCACACCCCCCAGCTTCACATCCAATATTTCAAAGTTTCATGAGAATCTATCTGAGCAAATGTGTCCTACCCCAAATCACATGTGTAGTTAAACCTACCTCATACTCATTTTGTTAGGGACACCTGTACACCTGCCTCAGTTAAACCTACCTCACCTGCCTCACACGGGCCTCAGTTAAACCTACCTCACACTTATTTTATTAGGCACACCTGCTCGTTAAGGTAAATATCTAATCGGCTAATCATGTGGCAACAACTCAATGCATACAAAATGAAGACATGGTCACATGGTTCAGTTATTGTTCAGACCAAACATCAGAATGGGGAGGAAATGTGATCTAAGTGACCTTGACTGTGGAATGAGTTGGTGCCAGATGGGGTGGTTTGAATATCTCAGAAACTGCTCATCTCCTGGATTTTCATCACAACAGTCTTTAGAGTTTACGGAGAATGGTATGGAAAAACAAAAAAAATATCCAGTGAGTGTAAACACCTTCCAACCGCAGCCAATAAAAACATACTTTGCTGTTACATCCTTGATTTGTCCTCTCAGGAGCCCCAGGTATTGGTTAATCTGCACCTGGTGGGAAAGAGAAAAATTCAGTATGAAGGCAGTTGATTGACGGGTTCCTGACACACAGTGAGGACTCTGTCCACTCCATAATCCTTTCAGTGGAAGATGGCACATGGAGCAGTGACCACGTGGTCCCTGACGCCCACTTATTGTTCTGGAGTGGGGAACAAGGCTGGGTCTGGTAGAACGTGTCCTGACACTAGGGTTGGGTGGGGGCTGCTGGAATGAGGCAGACGTCTGCTGGGATTTACTGAGCAACAATCCCCTAATGGAATGGCAAGTGAACCAGCATCAGTGTACACTCCAGAACTACATCACCAGCAAAAACAAATTGAGCTGTTGGAGGAACTCAGTAGATCAGGCAACATCTGTGGAGGGAAATGGACAGTCAGCATTTGCAAACACATCTTCTCCCCAAAGATACTGCCTGACCTGCTGTATACTTCCAGCAGCTTTTTTTTGCTCCAGCTTCCAGCATTTACGGTTTCCTGTGTCCTCCCCCAGCACTGAGTCTCTCTCTAGTGGTTACTACAAAGAACAGACCACATTGCGGACCTGCCCAACACCAGCCTCCTGAAATACTCTATTCCATCCTCTGTGTGGGGAGGAGGTTACTAGGAGAGGAATGGAACAGATTTAAGGATGTGCTCAAAGCTTCCTGGAAGGAACACAGATTTCCGGTGAACCTCTGGTCTGTGGAGAAGAAGTCTGCGATCATACTGAGAACCTCTTTAGGAGCACGCCGATGTGCTGTGTGAGTGAAGTTTGTAACTGGTTTGTTACTGTTGTATGTTTAGGATAGCACGGTAGTACAGCGGTTAGCAGAGCCAGCAAACCAGGTTCAAATCTGCTGCTGTCTGTAGATTTGCACACTCTCCCCATGACCACCTTATGTCCCCTGGGCACTCCAGTTCCATCCCACATTGCATAAAAGTACAGGTTCGTAGGTTAATTGGCTACTTGAGTGTAATTGGGTGGCGTTGGTTTGTTGAATCTGAAAGGCCTGTTACCATGCAGTTAAAAGTAACTGTGTAACATCCAGACAGCAATGGAAGATGGAACTTATTGAATCCTACTGAATACAGAAGGCCTAGATAGAGTGGACTTGGAGAGGATGTATCTAATAGTGGGAGAGTCTAGGACCAGAAGGCAAAGCCTCAGGATACAATGACGGCCTTTAAGAACAGAGATGAGGAATTTCTTAAGCCATATGGTGGCAAATCTGTGGAATTCATTGTCATTGGGAGATGAAGTCATTGGGTATATTTAAAGTGGAGGTAAATAGATTCTTGACTAGAAAGGGCATCAAAGGTTATGGAGGGAAGGCAGAATGGGGTTGAGAGGCATAATAAATCAGCCATGATGGAATGGTGAAGCAAACTCAATGAGGCTGAATGGCCTAATTCTGCTTTTATGTCATATGGCCATTTCTCAGAAGCCACTGATGACCTGGGAATTTCCATAAACTGCCAGATGGATGGTGGGGGTTTGGCGGGGTGCAGGGTTTCTGGGTGCACTCCACAGCCTCACATCAGCCAGCAGGAGGCACTGAAGAGCCGTGGGAGGATGTTGTTCACAGGAAGCCCACACCCAAGAGAGTTGGGAGGCAACTGGGTGGAAATTGCAGAAAGGCAAGGGCTAAGATAAGCTGCAACCCTCATTGAGGACCTCCACCATCTCAGGCCATGCTCTTTTCTCACTGCAGCCATCAGGAAGAAGTTACAGGAGTCTCAGGACCCACACCACCAGGTGCACAGTTATTATCAGGCTCGGGTCTCAGGACCCACACCACCAGGTGCACAGTTATTATCAGGCTCGGACCAGTGGAGATAACATCACTCAACTTCCCTCGCTTTATCACTGAACTGTTCCCACACCTATGGGTTCACTTTCAAGGACTCTACACCTCATTTCCTCATATTTATTGCTTCCCTTTTTCTCCTTTTTTCTCTTTGGACAGTTTGTTGACTTTTGCATGCTGGTTGTTTGCCCGCCCTGTTGGGTGTGGTCTTTCATTGATTCTATTGTGTTTCTTATATTTAACATGCCTAACCACAAGAAAACAAATCTTGGGTTTGTATATGGTGATATAGAGTATATGTACTTTGATAAAAAATTTACTTTGTGCTTTGTATGTCCAGGCAAAGTCAATTTACAGATAGTGTGCCGTCAGCCAAGGCAAGAAAGGCCTTTAAACATAGACAAAAACAACAGGAATTCTGCAGATGCTGGAAATTCAAGCAACACACATCAAAGTTGCTGGTGAATGCAGCAGGCCTGCGTTCACCAGCAACTTTGATGTGTGTTCCTTTAAACATAGTTTGCCTTTGTACTGCAGGGGGCCAGATTTAATCAATGTATCAATGTACCAACACAAAATAAGGATGTAAACAAAGGATTAGGGAGCGCGAAGCGCAGAATCAAATATCGCTTTGATGATTGTACGCACTAGTATCAATAGTTTGGTGACAATAAAGTAAAGTAAAGGGGGTCAGTTACTTTACCAATTCTGTTTCTAACTGGCCTTGAATGTGTAGATTCTGTTGTCTATTAATACCTGTATTATTGTAGTGTGATTGGTGATTGATCATGCAAATAAATAATTTGAATACACACAAGGTTATCTATCGGTCAATATTTGTATCCGCTAAACAATTCTATATAAAAATGACATTTCTTTGTTCAGACTTCAAAACAGTGTGGTGACAGGTGCTGAGCTTGTCTCTTTGTGCACAAGTAACTAAAGAAAGAATGTGGATTATCTGAGTCCAGTTTATCAGTGACAACATCTAGGGCAGGGAGCAGATTTGAGTGTTAAAAGACAGGTGAGCTCAACACTAACCTTATGCTTCCTGTAAACCAGGGGAACGATGAAGGCACCAACTACGACTGGAAGAATAAGACAGAGAGAAAGAGAAATCAGGGCACAGAGATCATTAACCAGGCAACACAAAAATAGGTGATATTGTTGATAGTGAAGAAGGTTATCAAAAATTACAGGGGCATCTTGATCAGCTGGTTAAGCGGACCAAGGCATGGCAAATGGAGTTTAATCCAAGTAAGGAAGTGATGTAAAATAAATCAGGGTGGGGTAGGACCCTGGGGAGTGTTGCAGAACAAATACACGTTTCCCTGAAAGTGTTGACAGAGGTAGACAGGGTGAAGTGTTGACACAGGTAGACAGGGTGAAGAAGGCAGCTTTTGGCACACTGACATTCATCAATTAGGGCACTGGGCACTAAGTATAGAAGTTGTGAGTTCCTGTGCAGTTGTACAAGACATTGGTGAGGCCACACTTGTGTCAGTTTTGGTCACTCTGCTATAGGAAAGATGTTATTAAACTGGAAAGTGTGTGGGAAAAGATTTACAGGGATGTTGCCAGGACTTGAAGGACTAAGGTATAGAGAAAGGTTGGACAAACTAGGTCTTTTTTCCCTTGGAGCAGAGGAAAATGAGGGGTGGTCTTATAGAGATGTGTAAAATCATGAGGAGCACAGATAGGATGAATGCACTCCCAGGTTTGGAGGTCAAGATATAGAGGGCATTGGTGAGGCCACACTTGTGTCAGTTTTGGTCACTCTGCTATAGGAAAGATGTTATTAAACTGGAAAGTGTGTGGGAAAAGATTTACAGGGATGTTGCCAGGACTTGAAGGACTAAGGTATAGAGAAAGGTTGGACAAACTAGGTCTTTTTTCCCTTGGAGCAGAGGAAAATGAGGGGTGGTCTTATAGAGATGTGTAAAATCATGAGGGGCACAGATAGGATGAATGCACTCCCAGGTTTGGAGGTCAAGATATAGAGGGCATAGAGGGGAAAATTTAATAAGAACCTGAGGGTCAAATTCTTTTACACAGATTGTGGTGAGTATATGGAAAGAGCTGCTAGAGGAAGTGGTTGAATTGGGTGCAATAACAACTTCAGAGTGATATGGGCCAAATGCAAGCAAATGGGACTATGTTGGATATAGGGCTCTTCGTTGGCATGCACCAGATGGGATGGAGGGCCTACTACCATAATCTGTTATTCCATGACTAGACAGGGTACACCAGGCCGGCACAGGCTGGAGTGAGTTGGACATCCATGCATGACCCACGCCTATCGAAGGTCCATGCTTCTTAGCCAATGGATGCAGGGAGGTGTGTCACTGGGCTGTCACTCCAGTGCACAGAGGGCTCACCTCCGACCTTCCTGCCCCATGGCACTTGACCAAGGGCTGGTGAGCTGACAGGACCCCCTGATCACTGGGGCAAGTAACAACAGGCAATCTTGTGATGACTGGCAATCACCAGGAGCCAATGGGATGGCACCCCACCCCTTTCACTTCTGTCGCCCTGGCAACATGACCCTGCTTTGCTCCCAAAGCCCTCAATGAACAACTCAGAGGCAGGGAACTGGCAGAACCTCTGGGATCTGATTGGAGATGACATCGTATGACACCTGGAGCTCCAGTCTGAGTCACACATACTCAATGGCTTCCAGAGACATGAGAGCCGCTCCAGAGTGATCCTGGGAATGTTGAGTCTCCACAATAGTAGTGATAGCTTCCCCTTACCCAGAATGGTGAGAGTGAGTCCATTGAATAGTGCCCCAATGTACGTCAGCAACCAGAGTAGGACTCCGAACTGGAAGAGAGGGAGAGGGAGACAGCTCAGAGATACTTTTCACTGCACCTCTTCATATATCCATAAACAAAGGCAGATCACTGGCTCTCTGACAGACACCCAGAGAACCCCAGTCGCCCTCCGTTCCCAAGAATAACACACACCCAACTCCCTCATGAAAATGGCCAGTTTCCATCAGGTAGCAAGCTCCAGACTAGACACCACCTGCTGCTTTGTCTGCCTAGTCTTCAGTTTCTCTTCATCCGCCACCCTCAGCCAACTTTGGTTCTGACTATCTTTATTCAGCATCACCTCTGCTTCACCTGGTTCCTTAATTCACCTCACTAAGTGGGACGTTTGTGGATTATAGAGTAGTGGTGGTGTCAGGTATGATGTTCTCCTAAGCGGTTGTCTAGTCCCTTAATGGAGAATGCATATGCATGATGTGGGGAGACTGATACGTGGGCAGCACCACAGAGTCCTTGGCAGTTACATAGAAAGTGACTGGGACCCTTTACTGTAGCAGCCTTCCTCTGCCTTCACTGCTGCTGTGATGTGTCATCATCTTCTGCCGGCTCCACCACTGAGGTCTTGGTTAGAATGCTCTTTGTCTGGAACCTCTCCCTTGACCTTACCACATGGGTAACCCTACCAGAGGCTAAACTCCAGGTGACATCGCTTTCGGGGTTACAGGAACTAATAGGCCTCTACCCATGACAAGGTGACAATCCTCGAAGAAGAGGAATTAGGAGTGATGACACAGCAGAGATTAACAGAGGTTCTGCTTCAATGTACCGGGTCCTGGAGTACAGTGTGCAGTTCTGGTCTCCTTACTTGGAGGAAAGGTATGAAGGTTTTGGATGCTGTGCAGATGATGCTTATTAGTTTGATTCTGGAGTTGAAGGGATTAGCCTAAGAGGAGAGATTGAGTCACCTAAGTCGACACTCATTCAGAAGAATGAGGGAATCTAATAGAAACATATAAAATTATGAAAGGCAAACAACAGGAATTCTGCAGATGCTGGAAATTCAAGCAACATACATCAAAGTTGCTGGTGAACGCAGCAGGCCAGGCAGCATCTGTAGGAAGAGGTGCAGTTGACGTTTCAGGCCGAGACCCTTCGTCAGGACTAACTGAAGGAAGAGTGAGTAAGGGATTTGAAAGTTGGAGGGGGAGGGGGAGATCCAAAATGATAGGAGAAGACAGGAGGGGGAGGGATAGAGCCGGGAGTTGGACAGGTGATAGGCAAAAGGGGATACGAGAGGATCATGGGACAGGAGGTCCGGGAAGAAAGACAAGGGGGGGGGGGTTGACCCAGAGGATGGGCAAGAGGTATATTCAGAGGGACAGAGGGAGAAAAAGGAGAGTGAGAGAAAGAATGTGTGCGTAAAAATGAGTAACAGATGGGGTACGAGGGGGAGGTGGGGCCTTAGCGGAAGTTAGAGAAGTCGATGTTCATGCCACTAGGTTGGAGGCTACCCAGACGGAATATAAGGTGCTGTTCCTCCAACCTGAGTGTGGCTTCATCTTTACAGTAGAGGAGGCCGTGGATAGACATATCAGAATGGGAATGGGATGTGGAATTAAAATGTGTGGCCACTGGGAGATCCTGCTTTCTCTGGCGGACTGAGCGTAGATGTTCAGCAAAGCGGTCTCCCAGTCTGCGTCGGGTCTCGCCAATATATAAAAGGCCACATCGGGAGCACCGGACGCAGTATATCACCCCAGTCGACTCACAGGTGAAGTGATGCCTCACCTGGAAGGACTGTTTGGGGCCCTGAATGGTGGTAAGGGAGGAAGTGTAAGGGCATGTGTAGCACTTGTTCCGCTTACACGGATAAGTGCCAGGAGGGAGATCAGTGGGGAGGGATGGGGGGGACGAATGGACAAGGGAGTTGTGTAGGGAGCGATCCCTGCGGAATGCAGAGAGAGGGGGGGAGGGAAAGATGTGCTTAGTGGTGAGATCCCGTTGGAGGTGGCGGAAGTTATGGAGAATAATATGTTGGACCCGGAGGCTGGTGGGGTGGTAGGTGAGGACCAGAGGAACTCTATTCCTAGTGGGGTGGTGGGAGGATGGAGTGAGAGCAGATGTACGTGAAATGGGGGAGATGCGTTTAAGAGCAGAGTCGATAGTGGAGGAAGGGAAGCCCCTTTCTTTAAAAAAGGAAGACATCTCCCTCGTCCTAGAATGAAAAGCCTCATCCTGAGAGCAGATGCGGCGGAGACGGAGGAATTGCGAGAAGGGGATGGCGTTTTTGCAAGAGACAGGGTGAGAAGAGGAATAGTCCAGATAGCTGTGAGAGTCAGTAGGCTTATAGTAGACATCAGTGGATAAGCTGAGATCTAGAAAGGGGAGGGAGGTGTCGGAAATGGACCAGGTAAACTTGAGGGCAGGGTGAAAGTTGTAGGCAAAGTTAATAAAGTCAACGAGTTCTGCATGTGTGCAGGAAGCAGCGCCAATGCAGTCGTCGATGTAGCGAAGGAAAAGTGGGGGACAGATACCAGAATAGGCACGGAACATAGATTGTTCAATTATGAAAGGGATAGATATCTCTGCCATGGACAGTCCCAACCCGGCTATGAATTGGGCATGGGGCTAGCAACCCCATCCCATAAAAGCCCAGTGCTATAGAAACACCAAAAGAAGCATCAAAGACCTCAACCCTGGGAGAGAAAGGATCCTTACTTAGAAGACGTATAAAGTCATGTTGTGAAAGTGATCAACCTTCTATCCACCCAGGACAGAGGACTCTGGCAAGCTGCTGCTGTGGCCTATGCCGCAAGAGGGATGATGGGCTTATGAAGAAGATATAGAACAGGAAAGTTGTTTCCACTGGTACGTGAGTCTAGAACTAGGGACATAATCTCAAGATTCAGGGGAAAAGATTTAGGATGTAGATGAGGAGAAATTGCTTTTCCCAGAAAATAGTGAATCTGTGGAATTCTTTGGTCAGGGAGGCAGCAGAGGCTATCTCATTAAATATATTTAAGACACAATTACATAGGTTTTTCAAGTAAGGGTTATGGGAAAAGGCATGATCCTACTGCATGGTGGAGCAGGCTGATTCCTGCCTGAATTTCTTGTGTTCTTACAGCAGGAAGCCATTTGTTGTAAGATGTCAGTGTACAGAGGCGGGTGGGGGGGGGGTGGTTTTGTACCACCTACAGAATGTACTGTAGTACTCTGACACCATCACTGCCACTTGTGCAGCCAAATCCACAAGAATCTATTTATCATATTGTAAATCAACAATTGACTGACAACTGACCACCATTTCTATCCCAGTGTGCCACAAAGCACCAATGGGCATTTTAGAGAAGACTTTCTTAAAATAAGGGTCTTGTTCAAGCACAAACAGAACGTTTTTGTCAGTTCATTTCCCAGAGGTGTTGTGGTATGACTGTCTACTCAATTTACGAACCAACAGATATCTTCAGAACTTGCAGGTGCTAATAAAGTCAGAGTTCTTTCCTTGTCAGAACAACAGTAACATTTTTATTTATTTAGAGGCCCTTCCATCCCTTCAAGCCACACTGTCCCAGCAACCCCTGATTTAACTCCAGCCTAATCACAGGACAATATATAATGACCAATTAACCTACTAACCAGTACAACTTTGGACTGCGGGAGGAAAAATCACACACAATCCACTGGGAAGACATATAGACTTCTTACAAATGACATCAGAATTGAACTCCGAACTCTTTTGTCCAGGGCCCTAATCGTGTCATGCTACCTTGATGCTAATGTGGCATTCATGAATTCCTTCATCAGAGATGACACCATCAACAGTTTGTGTTAAATTGTATTAAGATAAGGTGTTTGGGGTCACATACACGGGAGTGAAGAGCTACAACTGAGTTTCTTAGAGTCATCACTAGGGTTAGTTGTATTCAGGATCAGCAACAGAAAGAAATGGATGTGCAGTGATTTTACAGTGACAAGTTAAAATTTGATAAGATTGTCAGGGTACAGAGAATACATCAGTACATGGTTTCCTGTGTGATTTTTTTAATAGATTAGTTGGAGATTAGCTCTAATTGTCAAATATTCATCAAAAGATACAGTAAAATGCATTGTTTACATCAAATTAAATCAGTGAGGATTGTGCCGGGCAGCCTGCGAATACGGCCACACTTCCCGCGCTAATAAAGAAAGCAAGATGGCGCTGGTAACTGGCGACTTTGCATGTGCTCTCCCCAGCAAACTGCCCTCTCCACTATCCTATACTCAAGAAACCCTTCTAAACCTCCAATTTAGCAAGATCAAGATCAACAACACCCTGGTGAAGCTACTGACCCAGCTGGAGACCACCGAGCCAGAACTGCTTCTTAAACTCCGGACTGCACCTGGACCCGACCGGCGAGGCCCACCACGTTCCCGGAGACCCGCGGTCTGCTACCGTGCCGGAGCGCTTGGAGACGTGGCCCATTCCGACCAGCACCTCTCCGGAGCAGACGACCACACAGAAGTGACGGCAGAGACCTCAAGGTGTCTCAGACGCTTCCCCGGAGCGACCACCGTAAAGCCCCGTTGGTGGCCATCCACAGCTGCCGGAAATGAGGCCTCCGCCACCGACCTCGGAAATCGAGCCCGAGGCTCGGCTGGAGTGGAGGCCTCCGCAACCGTGACTTGGCTTGAGGACTTGTTTCAGCAAGGAGCCCAGCCATCTGGGATTAAGTGTTGGCTTCGGGGCCCGACCCAATCGACAGACCGGGCCCCCGGCAGCTGGAAGTGGCAGTGGAGCCTCCCCCGTTACTCGGCCCGACCCGGAGCACACGACGACGCGACCCGTCGATCGATCCCAGCGGGATGCGTCCACCAACATCAAAGAGCTGACAACAAAACACTGCATCAATGGAAACCTGGAAAGATGCACTATTTACTGAGGAAGCGTGGGAAAAAGAGCTGGGCTGCTGGTCAGATTGAAGCTGAGGGGCTTCAGGGTCCCTATGCCCACCATCTTACTAGCTAATGTGCAAGCCATAGAGAACAAGGTGGATGATCTTAAAGGGAGACTCACCTACTGCAGGGAGATGCAGAACTGCTGTGTATTCTGTTTCACCAAGACCTGGCTCTCCCCTGCCACCCCCGACTGTGCCATCCGATCGGAGGGATTTTCGATCCATCGGATGGACTGCACAGTGTCTTCGGGCAAGATGAGGGGAGGTGATGTCTGCCTACTGATCAACACTGGGTGGTGCTCGGACACAGTGGCACTGACAAGCTCCTGCAGCCCGGACCTGGAACACCTGTCAGTGAAGTGTCATCCCTACTATCTGCCACGGGAATTCACCTCGGTCATACTGACGGCGGTCTACATTCCCCCCCAGGCGGACGTGGAGTGTGCTCTGAACATACTGTATGCCAACATCAGTGAACTTCAGACCAGGTATCCGGAGGCTTTGCTCATTACAGCCGGGGACTTTAACCAGGCCAACCTCAGAAAGGCGCTGCCAAAGTTATACCAACATGTCTCCTGTCCCACTAGAGGCCCGAATATACTTGGCCACTGCTACAAGGATGCCTACCATTCCGTCCCACGACCTCACTTCGGAAAATCGGACCATCAGGCTGTACTCCCCCTCCTGGCTTACAAACAGAAACTGAAGCGGGAAGTCACGGTGTCAAAAGTAGTGTCACGTTGGAAGGATGAAACGGATGAGGTCCTCCGTGACTGCTTTGAATCGGTGGACTGGTTAGTATTCAAGGACTCGGCAGCTAACCTCAATGAGTATGCCTCAGCTGTCACGGACTTTACTTGGAAATGCACGGAGGACTATGTGCCTCGCAAGATGAGCCAGGTATTCCCTAACCGGAAACCTTGGATGAATTATGAGGTCAAGTCCCTTTTAAAGGCTACAGCTGTGGCTTTTAGGTCCAGCAATACCAGTCGTTACATGGAATCCAGGCGTGAACTCCAGAAAGCCATTAAGGGTGCCAAGAGGCAATATCGAGCTAAGTTGGAAGCCCAGGCTAACCAGAGGGATGCCAGTAGACTATGGCAGGGTCTAAATGAGATCACTGGGCGCAAAGAAAAGGCTGGGAATATCAATAACTGTGGCGCTTCTCTTCCTGATGAACTTAACGTATTCTACGCAAGATTTGAACAGAAGAGGAGCGTCCCGCTCCCTCCGGATGAACCTGACCTGGTGGCATTGAGATTCATCGTCACTGAGGAGGACGTCAGAAGGGCCTTCCTGAAGATAAATCCAAGGAAGGCAATGGGCCCAGATGGCGTCCCAGGACGGGTTCTCCGGGCCTGTGCAAGCGAGTTAGTTGGAGTGTTTGCTGACATCTTCAACTGCTCCTTGCTTCAGTCTAAGATCCCCTCGTGTTTTAAGAAGGCAACGATAATCCCAGTGTCGAAGAAGAGCAAAGTGGCATGCCTGAATGACTATCGACCTGTGGCTCTGACATCAATTGCTATGAAGTGCTTCGAGAGATTGGTTATGGCACACATCAACCACAGCCTACCGGTCAACCTTGATGCTTTGCAATTCACATACCGGAGCAACAGGTCAACGGCAGATGTCATCTCTCTGGCCCTACATTCCTCTTTAGAACACTTGGAGAATAAAAACGCATACGTAAGGCTCCTTTTCATTGACTACAGCTCTGCCTTTAATACCATCATTCCAAATAAACTGATTTCGAAGCTTCGGAACCTGGGCCTTAGCACTCAGATCTGCAGCTAGATCTTCAACTTCCTCACAGACAGGACCCAGGCTGTAAAAATAGGGGACAAGCTCTCCCCTACAATCACTCTGAGCACCGGTGCCCCACAAGGCTGTGTACTCAGCCCCCTGCTGTACTCACTGTACACCCATGATTGTGTAGCCAAGTTTCCACCAAACTCAATATATAAGTTTGCTGATGACACCACAATTGTAGGCCGTATGTCGGGTAATGATGAGTTTGAGTCGAGAGAGGAAATTAAGAACCTGATGGCATGGTGTGAAGACAATAACCTATCCCTCAACGTCAGCAAGAGGAAGGAATTGGTTGTTGACTTCAGAAGGAGTAGCCGACTGCAAGACCCAATTTACATCGGTGGTGTGCAAATGGAACAGGTCAAAAGTTTTAAGTTCCTCAGGGTCAGTATCACAAATGACCTGACCAGCCAAGCAGAATTCACTGCCAAGAAGGCCCACCAGCGCCTTTACTTCCTGAGAAAATTAAAGAAATTTGGCCTGTCCCCTAAAACCCTCACTAATTTTTATAGATACAGCAGAGTAAGCATCCTTCTAGGGTGCATCACAACCTGGTATGGAAGTTGTCCTGTCCAAGACCGAAAGAAGCTGCAGAAGATCGTGAACACAGCACAGCACATCACACAAACCAATCTTCCATCCGTGGACTCACTTTACACCGCATGCTGTCGGAGCAGCGCTGCCAGGATAATCAAGGACACAACCCACCCAGCCAACACACTTTTCGTCCCTCTTCCTCCAGGAGAAGGCTCAGGAGCTTGAGGACTCGTACGGCCAGATTTGGGAACAGTTTCTTTCCAGCTGTGATAAGACTGTGATCCTGACCCGGATCTGGGCCGTACCCTCCAAATATCCGGATCTGCTTCTCATTTTTTTTTGCACTACCTTACTTTCCCTTTTCTATTTTCTATTTATGATTTATAATTTAAATTATTAATATTTACTATCGATTTGAACTCCAGGGAGCGTGAAGCGCAGAATCAAATATCGCTGTGATGATTGTACGCTCTGGTATCAATTGTTTGGCAACAATAAAGTAAAGTAAACACTGTGGCTACTTTATTAGGTACACCTGTACACCTGCTCATTAATGTAAACATCTAATCACGTGGCAGCAACTCAAATCTTAAAAGCATGCAGACACGGTCAAGCAATTATTCAAATCAAACATCAGAATGGGGAAGAAATAGATTAGATTAGATTAGATTAGATTCAACTTTATTGTCATTGTGCCGAGTACAGATACAAAGCCAATGAAATGCATTTAGCATCTGACCCGAAATGCAAAAAATAGTGTTATTTACAAAATAACTGCGAATAAAAAGTAAGTGCTACAGCACACAAATATAAAAGTACTGAGACAGTACAATATGGATGCAATACTGTTTAGCGCTGTGATGTGAGGTTCAGCAGGGTCATAGCCTCACGGAAGAAGCTCTTCCTGTGCCTGCTGGTGTGGGAGCGGAGGCTCCTAGACATGGTACAGTTGCCACACCACATTGAGATGTAGTTGGTAAGCATGTTCCCAATAGTACAGCGGTAAAAGTCCATCAGTATCCTGGGACAGAGGTGAGCTTTCTTGATGTTCCACAGGAAATAAAGGCGCTGTTGTGCCTTTTTGATCAGGATGGAGGAATTCAGGGACCAGGTGACATCCTCGGAAATGTGGACAGCAAGGAATTTGAAGCTTGATACATGCTCTACTACAGCTCCGTTGATGTCGTGGGGATGTGAGTGAGGCTCCTAGCATGCTTGAAGTCCATAATGATCTCCTTGGTCTTCTGGGTGTTAAGGGCCAGATTGTTGTCGGCACATCACGTGGCCAGGTGCTGGACCTCGACCCTGTAGGCCGTCTCATCATCCTTTCTGATCAGGCCAACCACTGTGGTGTCGTCTGCGAACTTGATTATGGAGTTAGAGTCATGTACAGGAACGCAGTCATGGGTAAAAAGGGAGTACAGAAGAGGGCTCAGCACACAGCCTTGAGGCATGCTGGTGTTCAGGCTGAAAGTGGAGGAGGACAGGTTGTCTAACAAGTTTGGGCGCCCTTGGTCAAAATTTCTGTTACTGTGAATAGCTAAGCGAGTAAAAGATGAACTGATTTCCAAAAGGCATAAAGTTAAAGATGATACATTTCTTTAATATTTTAAGCAAGAAAACTTTTTTATTTCCATCTTTTACAGTTTCAAGATAACAAAAAAGGAAAAGGGCCTGAAGCAAAAGTTTGGGCACTCTGCATGGCAGTACTTAGTAACACCCCTTTGGCAAGTATCACAGCCTGTAAACGCTTTTTGTAGCCAGCTAAGAGTCTTTCAATTCTTGTTTGGGGGATTTTCGCCCATTCTTCTTTGCAAAAGAGATTCTTGGGCCATCTTGCATGCACTGCTCTTTTGAGGTCTATCCACAGATTCTCGATATGTTTAGGTCAGGGGACTGTGAAGGCCATGGCAAAACCTTTAGCTTGCGCCTCTTGAGGTAGTCCATTGTGGATTTTGAGGTGTGTTTAGGATTATTATCCTGTTGTTGAAGCCATCCTCTTTTCATCTTCGGCTTTTTTACAGATGGTTTGCTTCCAGAATTTGCTGGTATTTTTATTGAATTCATTCTTCCCTCTACCAGTAAATGTTCCCCATGCCACTGGCTGCAACACAAGTCCAAAGCCTGATCGATCCACCCCTGTGCTTAACAGTTGGGGAGGTGTTCTTTTCATGAAATTCTGCACCTTTTTTCTCCAAACATACTTTTGCTCTTTGCAGCCAAAAAGTTCTATTTTAACTTCATCAGTCCACAGGACTTGTTTCCAAAATGCATCAGGCTTATTTAGATGTTCTTTTGCACCTTTTGAATAGAACTTTTTGGCCGCAATGAGCAAAGGTATGTTTGGAGAAAAAAGGGTGCAGAATTTCATGAAAGAAACCCCTCTCCAACTGTTAAGCACGGGGGTGGATCGATCATGCTTTGGGCTTGTGTTGCAGCCAGTGGCACAGGGATCATTTACTGGTAGAGGGAAGAATGAATTCCATTAAATACCAGCAAATTCTGAAAGCAAACATCATACCGTCTGTAAAAAAAAGCCGAAGATGAAAAGAGGATGGCTTCTACAACAGGATAATGATCCTAAATACACCTCAAAATCCACAATGGACTACCTTAAGAGGCGCAAGCTGAAGGTTTTGCCATGGCCCTCACAGTCCCCTCAGCTAAACATCATTGAGAATCTGTGGATTCAAAAGAGCAGTGCATGCAAGATGGCCCAAGAATCTCACAGAACTAGAAGCGTTTTGCAAGAAAGAATGGGTGAAAATCGGCCAAACAAGAACTGAAAGACTCTTTGCTGGCTACAAAAAGCGTTTACAAGCTGTGATACTTGCCAAAAGGAGTGTTACTAAGTACTGACCATGCAGGGTGCCCAAACTTTTGCTTCAGGCCCTTTTCGTTTTTTATTTTGAAACTGTAAAAGATGGAAATAAAAATGATTTCTTGCTTAAAATATTAAAGAAATGTGTCATCTTTAACTTTATGCCTTTTGGAAATCAGTTCACCTTTTACTCACTTAGCTATTCACAGTAACAGAAATGTTGACCGGGGTGCCCAAACCTTTGCATACCACTGTATAATCTAAGTGACTTTGACAGTGGAATGATTGTTGGTGTAAAACGGGATGATGTAAGTATCTCAGAAACTGCTGATCTCCTGGAATTTTCACACACAACAGTCTCTAGAGTTTACAGAGAACAGTGCAAGAAACCAAAATCATCCCAGGGTCCGGGATGTCTCTGATACATCCCAGTATCATGATACATGCTGGTGCCAACGACATAAGCAGGAAGAGGGTTGAGGTCCTGAAGTGCGAGTTTTGGGAACTAGGCAGAAGGCTGAAGAACAGGACCTCAAGGGTGGTGTTCTCAGGATTGCTGCCAGTGCTACGTGATAGTGATGGTAAGAATTGGAGGAGATGGCAGTTGAATGTGTGGCTGAGGAGTTGGTGCAGGGGGCAGGGTTTTAGATTTCTGGATCACTGGAATCTCTTCTGGGGAAGGTGGGACCTGTACAGATTGGATGGGTTGCATCTGAACTTGAGGGGGAGCAATACTTGCAGGTAGGTTTGCTAGCATGGTTCGGGAGGGTTTAAACTAATTTAAAAAGGGTATGGGACCCAGAGCGATCGAGCAGTGAAAGAAGTGCATGGAGTAAAGCCAGATCTAACATAGAGAGGCTTTGAGGAAAGAGAAGCAGAATAAAGGGTGTAAGATAGTAAGGTAGAAGGGCTAAAGTGTGTGTACTTCAATGCAAGAAGCATCAGAAACAAAGGTGATGAACTGAGAGCTTGGTTACATACATGGAATTACGATGTCGTGGCCATTACAGAGACTTGGCTGGCACCAGGGCAGGAATGGATTCTCAATATTCCTGGATTTCAGTGCTTTAAGAGGGATAGAGGGGGGAAAAGGGGAGGAGGGGTGGCATTACTGCTCAGGGATACTATTACAGCTACAGAAAGGGTGGGTAATGTAGCACGATCCTCTTTTGAGTCAGTATGGGTAGAAGTCAGGAACAGGAAGGGAGCAGTTACTCTATTGGGAGTGTTCTGTCGGCCCCCTGGTAGCAGCAGAGATACCGAGGAGCAGATTGGGAGGCAGATTTTGGAAAGGTGCAAAAATAACAGGGTTGTTATCATGGGTGACTTTAACTTCCCTAATATTGATTGGCACCTGATTAGTTCCAAGGGTTAAGACGGGGCAGAGTTTGTTAAGTGTGTCCAGGACGGATTCCTGTCACAGTATGTTGACAGGCTGACTAGGGAGAATGCCATACTAGATCTAGTATTAGGTAACGAACCAGGGCAGGTCACAGATCTCTCAGTGGGTGAGCACCTGGGGGACAGTGACCACTGCTCCATGGCCTTTAGTATTATCATGGAAGAGGACAGAATCAGAGAGGACAAGAACATTTTTAATTGGGGAAGGGCAAATTATGAGGATCTAAGGCTAGAACTTGCGGGCGTGAATTGGGATGATGTTTTTGCAGGGAAATGTACGATGGACATGTGGTTGATATTTAGGGATCTCTTGCAGGACGTTCGGGATAAATTTGTCCTGGTGAGGAAGATAAAGAATGGTAGGGTGAAGGAACCATGGGTGACAAGTGAGGTGGAAAATCTAGTCAGGTGGAAGAAGGCAGCATACATAAGGTTTAGGAAGCAAAGATCAGAGGGGTGGGTCTATTGAGGAATATAGGGTAGCAAGAAAGGAGCTTAAGAAGGGGCCGAGGAGAGCAAGAAGGGGGCATGAGAAGGCCTTGGCGAGTAGGGTAAAGGAAAACCCCAAGGCATTCTTCAATTATGTGAAGAACAAAAGGATGACAGGAGTGAAGGTAGGACCGACTAGAGATAAAGGTGGGAAGATGTGCCTGAAGGCTGTGGAAGTGAGCGAGGTCCTCAATGAATACTTCTCTTCGGTATTCACCAATGAGAGGGAACTTGATGACGGTGAGGACAATATGAGTGAGGTTGATGTTTCGGAGCATGTTGATATTAAGGGAGAGGAGTTGTGGGAGTTAGGACAGATAAGTTCCCGGGGCCTGACGGAATATTCCCCAGGCTGCTCCACGAGGCGAGGGAAGAGATTGCTGAGCCTCTGGCTAGGATCTTTATGTCCTCATTGTCCACGGGAATGGTACCAGAGGATTGGAGGGAGGCGAATGTTGTCCCCTTGTTCAAAGAAGGTAGTAGGGATAGTCCGGGTATAGCCTTGCGTCTGTGGTGGGAAGGCTGTTGGAAAAGATTCTTAGAGATAGGATCTATGGGCATTTAGAGAATCATGGTCTGATCAGGAACAGTCAGCATGGCTTTGTGAAAGGCAGATCGTGTCTAACAAGCCTGACAGAGTTCTTTGAGGAGGTGACCAGGCATATAGATGAGGGTAGTGCAGTGGATGTGATCTACATGGATTTTACTAAGGCATTTGACAAGGTTCCACACGGTAGACTTATTCAGAAAGTCAGAAGGCATGGGATCTAGGGAAGTTTGGCCAGGTGGATTCAGAATTGGCTTGCCTTCAGAAGGCAGAGGGTCATGGTGGAGGGAGTACATTCGGATTGGAGGGTTGTGACTAGCGGTGTCGCACAAGGATCTGTTCTGGGACCTCTACTTTTCATGATTTTTATTAACAACCTGGATGTGGGGGTAGAAGGGTGGGTTGGCAAGTTTGCAGACGACACAAAGGTTGGTGGTGGTACTGTCACCCAACGACCTGCTTCCGGCAGCCTAGGTGTGACTACCTCCCTGTAGCTCTCATCTATGACTGCCTCATTCTCCCTTATGAGTCAAAGGTCATCCAGCTGCTGCTCCAGATTCCTTAAACGGTCTTTCATATCGCCCAGCCTCACGCACTTCTGGCAGATGTGACTCTGTGGAAGAGGGGAGCTCCCCCAAGACTGCCACATCTCACATGAGAGGCACATCTCCGTCTCAGGAGGCATTGTAAAGCCTAAGTTCAAGAGTGTCAGGGGGCAGAAGTGTATGAAGTTGCCATTACTAGGGAGAAGGTTCTTGCAAAACTGAAAGATTTGAAAGCAGATAAGTCTTCACCCCAGGGCTCTGAAAGAGGTGGCTGAGAGATTGTGGAAGCATTAGTAATGATCTTTCAAGAATCAATTTATTCTGGTATGGTTCCAAAGGACTGGAAAATTGCAAATGTCACTCCAAGAATGGAGAGAGGCAACTATAGGCCAGTAATTCTGACCTCAATGGTTGAGAAGATGTTGGTGTTGATTACTAAGGATGTGGTTTCGAGGTACTTGGAGGCACATGGTAAAATAGGCCACAGTCAGCATGGTTTCCATAATGGAAAATCCTGCCTGACAAATCTGTTGGAATTCTTTGAAGAAATAATAAACAGGATAGACAAAGGAGAATTGGTGGATGTTGTGTACTTGGGGCCGCTTCTTTTCATGTTGCATGTCAATGATTTGGATGATGGAATTGATGACTTGTGGTCAAGTTTGCAGATGATCCGAAGATAGGTGGAGGGGCAGGTAGTTTTGAGAAGCAGAGAGACTACAGAGGATTTAGACAGATTAGGAGAATGGGCAAAGCAGGGGCAGATGCAATACAGTGTCAGGAAGTGTATGGTAGAAGAAATGAAAGTGTGAACTCTTTTTTAAATGGAGAGAAAATTCAAAACTCGGAGGTGCAAAGGATAAGGCGAGCAGGGAGGTGCATGGGATTGAGTGGGTTCCGGGATCAGCCATGATGGAATGGTGGAAAAGACTCGATGGGATGAATGGCCTAATTCTGCTCATATGTCATGGTCTTATAAAAGATGTATTGACATTGGAGAGGGTTCAGACCAGGTTGATGAAAATAATTCTAGGATTGAAAGGCTTATAATATGAGGAGTGCTGAATGGCTCTAGGTCTCAATTCACTGGAATTCAGAAGACTGAGGGGTGATCTCATTGAAACCTAACGAATGGTGAAAGGCCTTGATAGAGTGGACATGGAGAGGATGCTTCTTATGCTGGGGAGTCTAAAACCAGAAGACACAGCTTCAGATTAGAGGGATGTTCTTTTAGAACAGAGAAAAGGACCACTTCTTTAGCCAGAGATAATCCGTGGAATTTGTTGCCACAGGCAGCTGTAGAGGCCAAGTCATATTTAAGGCAGAGGTTAATAGGTTCTTGATCAGTCAGGGCTTGAGAATGGCCAGACTGGTTCAAGCTGACAGGAAGGTGCTAATAAGTCGAATAACCACACATTACAACAGTGGTGCGCAGAAGAACTCTGAACACAGAACAAACCAAACTTTGAAGTGGATAGACTACAGCAGCAGAGAACCACGGGCATACACTCAGTGGCCACTTTAGGTACAGGAGGTATCTAATAAAGTGGCTATTCAGTGTGCAGGCAACCTCCCATGAGAGTACAAAGGGAATCTATCCAAGGGTGGAGTGCTAGCCGGAGCACACCGGAATGCGTCCGGCACCCCTTTAAGAAAAAAGCTGAAATAAACAAGCTAATTAAGTAGGTGCCGCCCAGGGTGATTTGAGTATCTCAGAAACTGCTGATCTCCTGGGAGTTTTACGCACAACAGACTCTGGAGTTTACAAAGAATGGTGCCAAAAACAAAAAAAAATCCAGCGAGTGGATTTAACAAGATGTTTTCGCTCACAGAACAGCCACTCACTGGATTTTTTTAAATTTTTAGCACCATTCTTTGTAAACTCCAGAGCCTGTTGCATGTAAAAATCCCAGGAGATCAGCAGTTTATGAGATATTCAAATTACCCTGGGCGGCACCTAATTAATTAGCTTGTTTATTTCGGCTTTTTTGTGGGCCACTGAAGGAGTGGAGCTTTGAGGCTTTGACTCGGGAGATTCTGACAGTTTTGGCAATTGGACGGTGCAATCAAGTCAATCAAGATTTGAATAGCTCAGCAGAAAGCCGTTGATTAGACAATCAATATTTGAATAGCTCAGACTCAGCAGAAAGCAGATGAGTGGGTGCTCCGCCTCTTCTTGTCGAAGCCTCTCGAGTCAAAGCCTCAAAGCTCCACTTACTCACTGACCGCTTTGCACAGGCCGCTCTGCTTGAGCTATCCCTCTATTTATCTGTTTGAGCTTTTCAAAGGTCACCTGACCTCGATTGCCCACTCAGCTGCTCAGAACTTATGTCCTGGTGGCCAACCATTTTAATTGCTATCTCGATTTCCACTCCAACATGTCAGTCCATGGCCTCCTCTTCTGCCACAACGAGGCCACTCTCAGGTTGGAGGAGCCACTCTTTTTAGATAGCCCAGGACCTGATGGCATGAACATCAGTTTCTCCAACTTCCGGTAATTTCTTCTCCAACCCTTATCCCATGGTCCACTCTCCTTTCCCATCAAGTTCCTTCTTCTCCAACCCTTTACCTTTCCCACCTATCATTTGAAGCTTTAAGCTTCAATTCTGGCTTTACGTACCACCTTCTAGCTTGTCCTCCTTCCTCTGCCCATCTTCTTATTTTGGCATCTTCTTCCTCACTTTCCAGTCCTGATGAAGGGTCTCAGTCCAAAACATCGACTGTTCAGTCATCTCCATAGAAACTGCCTGACCTGCTGTTCCTTCAGCATTTTGCGTGCGTTGCTGTGGATTTCCACCATCTGCCGAATCTCGTTTTTATAATCTCGTTCTTTTATCTGAGACCAGGTGGTTACCCAACAATACAGCTCACACAGAGCCTTTTACTGACACTGCCGAGGGAAGATTTGATGTGAGAGACAGAAGTCGAGATGTTGAGGAGGTTGGTTACACTTTGGGTGAAGTAATCTGAGCTGATAGCCCCATGGTCCCCAGTCAGTGCAGCTGACCCCCTTAAGTGAATCAGGAAGGAGAAGTTGAATGTACACACCACTGGCAAGTAGAAACAGGAAAGCTTTGAAATGAATGGTGCCTTGGGAGAGCATGTATTAACAGAGACCAGACCAGGCATATTTCCCAGTAAACATGTTTCACAATCTGATTCCTGATACAGCTTAGAAAGTCTGGGCTTGGTGGTGCAGAGGCATCTGTGTTAGATATATTCACAAAAACTTAGCGTCCCTAGTTTCTTAAAAAATTATTTAAGTGTAAAAGTCACCTTGAAATGTGAATACGTTTTACATTGGCCTGTTTAGTTAATCCTTAAGAGGAAGTCTTATTTAGTTTCTATACAGATTTAAGGTGTGTTTTAATATAGAGAGGGAGAGAGAGAGGGAAATGGAGAGAGAAGACAAGGAGGAGATGGGGTGAGAGAAAGGCAGAGAGAGAGTAGTGGGGGAGAGAGATGAGGGGAGAGAGAGGGGAAGGAGAGAGGGGGAAGAGTGGGAGGAAGAGAGAAAGGGGGGAAGAGTGGAAGGAAGAGAGAGGGGAGAGGGAAGGTGTGAAAAGAGAGGGGAGAGGGAAGGTGTGAGAAGAGAGTGGAGAGAGGTGAGAGGAGAGATGGGAGGGAGCAAGAGAGGAAAGAGAGAGGGGGGAGATGGAGAAAGAGAGGGGGAGAGTGCAGGGAGAGGGGGAGAGGAGACAGAGGGGAAAAGGTAGGTGGGAGGGAGGGTGGGAAAAAAGACGGGGTGAAAGAGGCAGAGAAGGGAGAGGGGAAGAGGGAAGAGGAGAGAGACAGCAGGAACTAGAGAGTGGGAAGAGAGGGAGGAAGAGAGAGGAAGGAAGAGAAAGAGGTAGAGGGCAAGAAGGCGGAGAGAGTGAGAAGAGAGGGATGAGGCAGAGAGAGTGGGAGTGGGAAAGTCATGAAGATGGAAGGGGCGAAGAAAGAGAGGGGAAGAGAGGGTAGGGGAAGGGGAGAGCAAGAGAAGGGGTGTTAGAAAGGGGGAGAGGAGAGCAAGGGGGAATGAAATGGGGAAGAGGGAAGAGAAAGGGGAAGAGGGAAGAGAAAGGGGAAAGAAGGGGAGAGAGGGAGGGGGAGAATGAAGGGGAGCGAGAGGGGGAAAGGGGGAGAGAGGGAAGAAAAGAGAGGGTGGGGAAAAGTGGAAGAGAGAGAAGAGGTGAGAAGAGAGGGGTAGAAGGGGAATGAGAGGGAGAGTGAAAGTAAGGGGGAGAGTGACGGAGAGAGGGAGAGTGACGTGGAGAGGGAGGGAGAGTGAAGGGCAGAGGGAGAGTGAGGAGGAGAGAGTGAGTGAGGGGGAGGGAGAGTGACGGGGAGAGGGAGAGTGACAGGGAGGGGGAGAGTGAGAGTGAAGGGAGAGGGAGAGTGACGGGGAGAGAGAGAGTGACAGGGAGGGGGAGAGTGAGAGTGAAGGGAGAGGGAGAGTGATGAGAGGGAGTGTGAGGGGGAAGGAGAGTGAGAGTGACGGGGAGGGGGAGAGTGAGATGGAGGGGGAGAGTGAGAGTGAGATGGAGGGGGAGAGTGAGAGTGAGGGGGAGGGGGAGAGTGAGAGTGACAGGGAGAGAGAGAGTGACGGGGAGAGAGTGGGGGGAGAGGGAGAGTGATAGGGAGAGTGAGGGGAAGAGGGAGAGTGAGGGGAGAAGGAGAGTGAGGGGAGAAGGAGCGTGAGGGGGTGGGAGACTGAGGTGGAGAGGGAGAGTGATGGGTAGAGGGAGTGTGAGGGGGATAGGGAGGGAGAGGGGGATAGGGAGGAAGAGGGAGAGTGAGGGGGAGAGGGAGAGTGACGGGGAGGGGGAGAGTGAGAGTGAGGGAGAGTGAGAGTGACGTGGAGGGGGAGAGTGACGTGGAGAGGGAGAGTGAGGGGAGAGGGAGAGTGAGGGGAGAGGGAGAGTGATGAGGAGAGGGGTGTGAGAGGGAGAGTGAGGGGGAGAGGGAGAGTGGGAGAGTGAGGGGAGGGGGAGTGAGGGGAGGGTGACAGTGAGAGTGAGAGGGAGAGTGAGGGGGTGGGAGACTGAGGTGGAGAGGGAGAGTGACGGGGAGAGGGAGTGTGAGGGGGAGAGTGATGCGGAGAGGGAGAGTGAGAGTGACGGGGAGGGGGAGAGTGACGTGGAGAGGGAGGGAGAGTGAGGAGGAGAGAGTGAGTGGGGGGGAGGGAGAGTGAGGGGGAGAGGGAGAGTGAGGGGGAGAGGGAGAGTGAGGGGGAGGGGGAGAGGGAGAGTGAAAGTGAGAGGGAGTGTAAGGAGGTGGAGAGGAAGAGTGAGGGGAAGAGAGAGAGAGTGAGGGGAGAAGGAGAGAGGGGGTGGGAGAGTGAAGGGGAGAGGGAGAGTGAAGGGGAGAGGGAGAGTGATGGGGAGAGGGAGTGTGAGGGGGATAGGGAGAGTGAGGGGGAGGGAAAGTGAGGGGCAGAGGGAGAGTGACGGGGAGGGGGAGAGTGAGAGTGAGGGAAAGTGAGGGGGAGAGGGAGAGTGAGAGTGACGGGGAGGGGGAGAGTGACGTGGAGAGGGAGAGTGAGGGGGAGAGTGAGGGGAGAGGGAGAGTGAGACGGTGGGAGACTGAGGTGGAGAAGGAGTGTGAGGGGGAGGGAGAGTGAACGGATGGGAGACTGTGGAGAGGGAGAGTGAGGGGAAGAGGGAGAGTGACTGGGATAGCGAGAGTGACGGGGAGAGGGAGAGTGAGGGGAGGGGGAGAGTGAGGGGAGGGGGAGAGTGAGGGGAGGGGGAGAGTGAGAGAGAGAGTGAGGGGTGGGAGACTGAGGTGGAGAGTGAGGGGGAGAGGGAGTGTGAGGGGGAGAGGGAGTGTGAGGGGGAGAGGGAGAGTGAGGGGGAGGGAGAGTGAGGGGGTGGGAGAGTGAGGTGGAGAGGGAGAGTGAGGGGAAGAGGGAGAGTGAGGGGGAGAGGGAGAGTGAGGTGAAGAGGGAGAGTGACGGGAGAGAGAGTGATGGGGAGAGGGAGTGTGATGGGGAGAGGGAGTGTGAGGGGGAGAGGTAGAGTGACGGGGGAGAGTGACAGGGAGGGGGAGAGTGAGGGGAGAGGGAGAGTGAGAGTGAGAGGGAATGTGAGGGGGAGGGAGAGTGAGGGAGTGGGAGACTGAGGTGGAGAAGGAGAGTGAGGGGTGTGACGAGAATACACATAAAATTAAGATGTTTGCTGGCCTGGGTTAGCATCAGTGGCATCAGCAAGTGGTCTGCCACCTGCCCTCAGGGGAAGGAGAGATAAGGAACAATGGAGCAGCGTCTGGAGATGTGTAATGAAGGGACGTGGGAGAGAGAGAGCTGTCTGGAGCGGCTCCCCCCTTTGAACCTTGAACTGTTTGAAGTGATGGACAGGCGATACCCCAGCAGGGGGATAAAAAGGGACAGGTTCGCTAAGGCAGGACACACGACACCCGAGGTAACGAGACCCTGATAGCGGTACGCCTCTCATGAGTCGGTGGGAAGTTCCAGACAACGGTCAGGGTGGAAAGGTACGATCAGCGGGACCCCGGTGTGTGTCCGCCCTTGCCTTGGTGCCGGGTTCACTGCAGAGGATCGACCGCATCTGGAGGAGGGGTCACAGTCGGTGACCTCAGGTGACATCACCAAGGACCTGCCCAAAAGCTGCTTGTGAGCCACATCGCTGGTCTGTGAGTGGAAGCCGTGTCTGAATGATCAGTTGTTCCTGTTCCCTCTCTCTCTCCCCCCACGTTTGTCCATCGCCATGGCAACGATTACTGCGAACTGAACGAAATTGGACTGAACTGTTGTGTCACTTTGAAATTTGGTCATTTACCCCTAGACAACGATAGAGCTTGATTGATGCTGTTATCTTAATTCTGTGCACATGTGTGTTTATCATTGCTGAACCGTTGCATTTATTATCCTTTCGATTACTGTATTGCTTGCTTCTTTAATAAAACTTTCTTAGTTCTAGTACTCCAGACTCCAACTGAGTGATCCATTTCTGCTGGTTTGGCAACCCAGTTACGGAGTACGTAACAGGGGAAGAGGGAGAGTAACTGGGAGAGGGAGAGTGAGGGGCAGAGGGAGAGTGATGGGGAGAGGGAGAGTGAGGGGGAGAGGGAGAGTGAGGGGGAGAGAGAGTGACGGGGAGAGGGAGTGTGAGGGGGAAAGGGAGTGTGAGGGGGAAAGGGAGTGTGAGGGGGAGGGGGAGAGTGACGGGGAGAGGTAGAGTGACAGGGAGGGGGAGAGGGAGAGTGAGTGTGAGAGAGAGGGAGAGTGAGGGGGTGGGAGAGTGAGGTGGAGAGGGAGACTGAGGTGAAGAGGGAGAGTGAGGTGAAGAGGGAGAGTGAGGTGAAGAGGGAGAGTGAGGGGGAGAGGGAGAGTGACGGGGAGAGAGAGAGTGACGGGGAGAGGGAGTGTGAGGGGGAGAGGTAGAGTGACAGGGAGGGGGAGAGTGAGGGGAGGGGGAGAGTGAGAGTGAGAGGGAGTGTGAGGGGGAGGGAGAGTGAGGGGGTGGGAGAGTGAGGGGGTGGGAGACTGAGGTGGAGAAGGAGAGTGAGGGGAAGAGGGAGAGTGATGGGGAGAGGGAGAGTGAGGGGGAGAGGGAGTGACGGGGAGAGGAAGTGTGAGGGGGAGAGGTAGAGTGACAGGGAGGGGGAGAGTGAGGGGTGGGGGAGAGTGAGGGGAGAGGGAGAGTGAGAGTGAGAGGGAGTGTGAGGGGGAGGGAGAGTGAGGGGGTGGGAGAGTGAGGGGGTGGGAGAGTGAGGGGGTGGGAGACTGAGGTGGAGAAGGAGAGTGAGGGGAAGATGGAGAGTGACTGGGAGAGGGAGAGTGAGGGGCAGAGGGAGAGTGATGGGGAGAGGGAGAGTGATGGGGAGAGGGAGAGGGAGAGGGAGAGTGAGGGGGAGAGGGAGTGACGGGGAGAGGGAGAGTGAGGGGGAGAGAGAGAGTGAGGGGGAGAGGTAGAGTGACAGGGAGGGGGTGAGTGAGGGGAGGGGGAGAGTGAGGGGAGAGGGAGAGTGTGGGGGTAGGGAGAGTAAGGGGGTAGGGAGAGTAAGGGGGTGGGAGACTGAGGGGAAGAGGGAGAGTGACTGGGAGAGGGAGAGTGAGGGGGAAAGGGAGAGTGACGGGGAGAGGGAGAGTGACGGGGCGAGGGAGAGTGAAGGGGAGAGGGAGAGTGAGGGGGAGAGGGAGTGTGAGGGGGAGAGGGAGTGTGAGAGGGGAGGGAGAGTGAGAGGGAGATGGAGTGTGAGGGGGAGAGGGAGAGTGAGGGGGAGAGAGAGAGACGGGGAGAGGGAGTGTGAGGGGGAAAGGGAGTGTGAGGGGGAGGGGGAGAGTGAGGGGGAGGGGGGAGAGTGAGGGGGAGAGGTAGAGTGACAGGGAGGGGGAGAGGAAGAGTGAGTGTGAGGGGGAGGGAGAGTGAGGGGGTGGGAGAGTGAGGTGGAGAAGGAGACTGAGGTGAAGAGGGAGAGTGAGGTGAAGAGGGAGAGTGAGGGGGAGAGGGAGAGTGACAGGGAGAGAGAGAGTGACGGGGAGAGGGAGTGTGAGGGGGAGAGGTAGAGTGACAGGGAGGGGGAGAGTGAGGGGTGGGGGAGAGTGAGGGGAGAGGGAGAGTGAGAGTGAGAGGGAGTGTGAGGGGGAGGGAGAGTGAGGAGGTGGGAGAGTGAGGGGGTGGGAGAGTGAGGGGGTGGGAGAGTGAGGGGGTGGGAGACTGAGGTGGAGAAGGAGAGTGAGGGGAAGAGGGAGAGTGACTGGGAGAGGGAGAGTGAGGGGCAGAGGGAGAGTGACGGGGAGAGGGAGAGTGACGGGGCGAGAGAGAGTGAGGGGGAGAGGGAGTGTGAGGGGGAGAGGGAGTGTGAGGGGGAGAGGGAGTGTGAGAGGGGAGGGAGAGTGAGGGGGAGGGAGTGTGAGGGGGAGGGAGAGTGAAGGGGTGGGAGACTGAGGTGAAGAGGGAGAGTGACGGAGAGAGGGAGAGTGAGAGTGACAGGGAGGGGGAGAGTGACATGAAGAGGGAGAGTGAGGTGAAGAGGGAGAGTGATGGTGAAAGGGAGAGTGACGGGGAGATGGACTCTGAGGGGGTGGAAGACTGAGGTGAAAAGGGAGTATGAGGGGTAGAGGGAGATGGAGGGGAGAGGGAGAGTGAGTGTGAGGGGGAGGGAGAGTGAGGGGGAGGGAGAGTGAGGGGGAGAGAGAGTGAGGGGTTGGGAGACTGAGGTGGAGAGGGAGACTGAGGTGAAGAGGGAGAGTGACTGGGAGAGGGAGAGTGACGAGGACAGGCAGTGTGAGGGAGAGAGTGAGTGTGAGGGGGAGAGTGAGTGTGAGGGGGAGAGTGAGTGTGAGGGGGAGAGGGAGAGTGAGGGGAGGGGGAGTGTGAGGGGGAGGGGGAGAGTGAGGGGGAGGGAGAGTGTGAGGGGGAGGGAGAGTGTGAGGGGGAGAGGTAGAGTGAAGGGGAGGGAGAGTGAGGGGGTGGGAGACTGAGGTGAAGAGGGAGAGTGACGGAGAGGGGAGAGAGGGGGAGAGGGAGAGTCACAGGGAGAGAGAGTGAGGGGCAGAGGGAGAGTGAGGGGGAGAGGGAGTGTGAGGGGGAGTGGGAGAGTGAGTGTGAGGGGGAGGGAGAGTGAGTGTGAGGGGGAGGGAGAGTGAGGGGGAGGGGGAGGGAGAGTGAGGGGGAGGGAGAGTGAGGGGTTGGGAGACTGAGGTGGAGAGGGAGACTGAGGGGAAGAGGGAGAGTGACTGGGAGAGGGAGGGTGATGGGGAGAGGGTGAGGGGGTGAGGCAGAGTGAGGGGGAGAGGGACAGTGAGGGCGAGGGAGTGTGAGGGGGAGAGGGACAGTGAGGGGGAGGGAGAGTGAGGGTATAGGAGACTGAGGTGAAGAGGGAGTGTGAGGGGGAGAGTGAGGGGAGGGGGAGAGTGAGGGGAGGGAGAGTGACGGAGAGGGAGAGTGAGGGGGAGAGAGAGTGTGGGGGAGAGGGAGTGTGAGGGGAAGAGGGAGAGTGAGAGTGAGGTGGAGTGGGAGAGTGAGGGGAAGAGGGAGAGTAACTGGGAGAGGGAGTGTGACAGGGAGAGTGAGTGTGAGGGGGAGAGTGAGTGTGAGGGGGAGAGTAAGTGTGAGGGGGAGAGGGAGAGTGAGGGGGTGGGAGAGTGAGGGGGTGGGAGAGTGAGGGGGTGGGAGAGTGAGGTGAAAAGGGAGAGTGACGGGGAGAGGGAGAGTGACGGGGAGAGGGAGAGTGAGGGGGTGGGAGAGTGAGGTGAAGAGGGAGAGTGAGGGGGAGAGGGAGAGTGACGGGGAGAGGGAGTGTGAGGGGAGAGGGAGAGTGAGGGGGAGAGGGACAGTGAGGTGAAGAGGGAGAGTGAGGGGGAGAGGGAGAGTGAGGTGAAGAGGGAGAGTGACGGGGAGAGGGAGTGTGAGGGGGAGAGGGAGAGTGAGGGGGAGAGGGAGAGTGAGGGGGTGGGAGAGTGAGGTGAAGAGGGAGAGTGAGGGGGAGAGGGAGAGTGACGGGGAGAGGGAGTGTGAGGGGGAGAGGGAGAGTGAGGTGAAGAGGCAGAGTGATGGGAAGAGGGAGACTGAGGTGGAGAGGGATTGTGAAGGGGAGAAGGTGAGTGACGGAGAGGGAGAGTGAGGGGGAGACGGAGAGTGGGAGGAGAGGGAGAGTGAGGGGCAGAGGGAGAGTGATGGGGAGGGAAACTGAGGTGAGAGGGAGAGTGAAGGGGAGAGGGAGAGTGAGGGGGTGGGAGACTGTGAAGAGGGAGTGTGAGAGGGAGAGTGACAGGGAGAGGGAGAGTGCGGGGAGGGGAGAGTGAGAGTGAGGGGGTGGGAGAGTGAGGGGGTGGGAGACTGAGGTGGAGAGGGAGAATGAGGGGAAGAGGGAAAGTGACGGAGATGGGGAGAGAGGGGGAGAGTGGGAGAGAGGGGGAGAGGTGAAGAGGGAGAGTGAGGGGGAGAGGGAGAGTGACGGGGAGAGGGAGTGTGAGGGGGAGAGGGAGAGTGAGGTGAAGAGGCAGAGTGATGGGAAGAGGGAGACTGAGGTGGAGAGGGATTGTGAGGGGGAGAAGGTGAGTGACGGAGAGGGAGAGTGAGGGGGAGACGGAGAGTGGGAGGAGAGGGAGAGTGAGGGGCAGAGGGAGAGTGATGGGGAGGGAAACTGAGGTGAGAGGGAGAGTGAAGGGGAGAGGGAGAGTGAGGGGGTGGGAGACTGTGAAGAGGGAGTGTGAGAGGGAGAGTGACAGGGAGAGGGAGAGTGATGGGAGAGGGAGAGTGAGAGTGAGGGGGTGGGAGAGTGAGGTGGAGAGGGAGAATGAGGGGAAGAGGGAAAGTGACGGAGATGGGGAGAGAGGGGGAGAGTGGGAGAGAGGGGGAGAGGGGGAGAGGGAGAATGAGGGGAAGAGGGAAAGTGACGGAGATGGGGAGAGAGGGGGAGAGTGGGAGAGAGGGGGAGAGGGGGAGAGGGAGAGTGAGGTGGAGGGAGAGTGAGGGGTGGGAGACTGAGGTGCAGAGGGAGTGTGAGGGGAGAGGGAGAGTGACGGAAATGGGGAGAGAGGGGGAGAGAGGGAGAGAGGGGAGAGAGGGGGAGAGAGGGGGAGAGGGGGAGAGAGGGGGAGATGGGGAGAGAGGGGGAGAGATGGGGAGAGAGGGGGAGAGAGGGGGAGAGAGGGGGAGAGATGGGGAGAGATGGGGAGAGAGGGGGAGAGGGGGAGAGAGGTGGAGAGAGGGGAGAGAGGGGGAGAGGGAGAGTGGGAGGAGAGGGGGAGAGATGGGGAGAGAGGGGGAGAGGGGGAGAGAGGGGGAGAGAGGGGGAGAGATGGGGAGAGATGGGGAGAGAGGGGGAGAGGGGGAGAGATGGGGAGAGAGGGGGAGAGAGGGGGAGAGGGGGAGAGGGGGAGAGAGGGGGAGAGAGGGAGAGAGGGGAGAGAGGGGGAGAGAGGGGGAGAGGGGGAGAGAGGGGGAGATGGGGAGAGAGGGGGAGAGGGGGAGAGATGGGGAGAGAGGGGGAGAGGGGGAGAGGGGGAGAGATGGGGAGAGAGGGGGAGAGAGGGGGAGAGGGGGAGAGGGGGAGAGATGGGGAGAGAGGGGGAGAGGGGGAGAGAGGTGGAGAGAGGGGAGAGAGGGGGAGAGGGAGAGTGGGAGGAGAGGGATTGTGAGGGGGAGAGGGAGAGTGAGGGGTAGAGGGAGACTGAGGGGAAGACGGAGAGTGACGGAGAGGGGGAGAGAGGGTGAGAGGGAGAGTGACGTGGAGAGAGAGTGACGGGGAGAGGGAGAGTGAGGGGGGAGGGAGAGTGAGGGAGAGGGATAGTGAGGGGTTGGGAGACTGAGGGGAAGAGGGAGACTGAGGGGAAGAGGGAGAGTGACGGGGAGTGGGAGTGTGAGGGAGAGAGTGAGTGTGAGGGGGAGAGAGAGTGTGAGGGGGAGAGGGAGAGTGACGGGGAGAGTGAGAGTGACGGGGAGAGTGAGAGTGACGGGGAGAGAGTGAGTGTGAAGGGGAGAGAGAGTGTGAGGGGGACAGTGAGTGTGAGGGGGTGAGGGAGTGTGGGGGGGTGAGGGAGAGGGAGGGGGAGGGAGAGTGTGAGGAGGAGAGGTAGAGTTGACGGTGAGAGTGAGAGTGAGGGGGAGAGGGAGAGTGACGAGGAGAGGGAGTGTGAGTTGGAGAGGGAGTGTGAAGGGGAGAGGGAGAGTGAGGGGGAGAGGGAGAGTGAGGGGGAGAGGGACAGTGAGTGTGAGGGGGAGGGAGGGTGAGGGGAAGGGAGAGTGAAGGGGTGGGAGTGTGAGGGGGTGAAAGAGTGAGGTGGAGAGGGAGAGTGAGTGTGAGGGGGAGGGAGAGTGAGGGGGTGGGAGAGTGAGGTGGAGAGGGAGACTGAGGTGAAGAGGGAGAGTGAGGTGAAGAGGGAGAGTGAGGGGGAGAGAGAGAGTGAGGGGGAGAGAGAGAGTGACGGGGAGAGAGAGAGTGACGGGGAGAGGGAGTGTGAGGGGGAGAGGGAGAGTGACAGGGAGGGGGAGAGTGAGGGGTGGGGGAGAGGGAGAGTGAGAGTGAGAGGGAGTGTGAGGGGGAGGGAGAGTGAGGGGGTGGGAGACTGAGGTGGAGAAGGAGAGTGAGGGGAAGAGGGAGAGTGACTGGGAGAGGGAGAGTGAGGGGCAGAGGGAGAGTGATGGGGAGAGGGAGAGTGACGGGGAGAGGGAGAGTGAGGGGGAGAGGGAGTGAGGGGGAGAGGGAGTGTGAGGGGGAGTGGGAGAGTGAGGGGGAGAGGTTGACAGGGAGGGGGTGAGTGAGGGGAGGGGGAGAGTGAGGGGAGAGGGAGAGTGTGGGGGTAGGGAGAGTAAGGGGGTGGGAGACTGAGGGGAAGAGGGAGAGTGACTGGGAGAGGGAGAGTGAGGGGGAAAGGGAGAGTGACAGGGAGAGGGAGAGTGACGGGGCGAGGGAGAGTGAGAGGGAGATGGAGTGTGAGGGGGAGAGTGAGTGTGAGAGGGAGAAGGAGAGTGAGGGGGAGGGAGAGTGAGGGGGAGGGAGTGTGAGGGGGAGGGAGTGTGAGGGGGAGGGAGAGTGAGGGGGAGGTGCAAGCGAGTTAGTTGGAGTGTTTGCTGACATCTTCAACTGCTCCTTGCTTCAGTCTAAGATCCCCTCGTGTTTTAAGAAGGCAACGATAATCCCAGTGTCGAAGAAGAGCAAAGTGGCATGCCTGAATGACTATCGACCTGTGGCTCTGACATCAATTGCTATGAAGTGCTTCGAGAGATTGGTTATGGCACACATCAACCACAGCCTACCGGTCAACCTTGATGCTTTGCAATTCACATACCGGAGCAACAGGTCAACGGCAGATGTCATCTCTCTGGCCCTACATTCCTCTTTAGAACACTTGGAGAATAAAAACGCATACGTAAGGCTCCTTTTCATTGACTACAGCTCTGCCTTTAATACCATCATTCCAAATAAACTGATTTCGAAGCTTCGGAACCTGGGCCTTAGCACTCAGATCTGCAGCTAGATCTTCAACTTCCTCACAGACAGGACCCAGGCTGTAAAAATAGGGGACAAGCTCTCCCCTACAATCACTCTGAGCACCGGTGCCCCACAAGGCTGTGTACTCAGCCCCCTGCTGTACTCACTGTACACCCATGATTGTGTAGCCAAGTTTCCACCAAACTCAATATATAAGTTTGCTGATGACACCACAATTGTAGGCCGTATGTCGGGTAATGATGAGTTTGAGTCGAGAGAGGAAATTAAGAACCTGATGGCATGGTGTGAAGACAATAACCTATCCCTCAACGTCAGCAAGAGGAAGGAATTGGTTGTTGACTTCAGAAGGAGTAGCCGACTGCAAGACCCAATTTACATCGGTGGTGTGCAAATGGAACAGGTCAAAAGTTTTAAGTTCCTCAGGGTCAGTATCACAAATGACCTGACCAGCCAAGCAGAATTCACTGCCAAGAAGGCCCACCAGCGCCTTTACTTCCTGAGAAAATTAAAGAAATTTGGCCTGTCCCCTAAAACCCTCACTAATTTTTATAGATACAGCAGAGTAAGCATCCTTCTAGGGTGCATCACAACCTGGTATGGAAGTTGTCCTGTCCAAGACCGAAAGAAGCTGCAGAAGATCGTGAACACAGCACAGCACATCACACAAACCAATCTTCCATCCGTGGACTCACTTTACACCGCATGCTGTCGGAGCAGCGCTGCCAGGATAATCAAGGACACAACCCACCCAGCCAACACACTTTTCGTCCCTCTTCCTCCAGGAGAAGGCTCAGGAGCTTGAGGACTCGTACGGCCAGATTTGGGAACAGTTTCTTTCCAGCTGTGATAAGACTGTGATCCTGACCCGGATCTGGGCCGTACCCTCCAAATATCCGGATCTGCTTCTCATTTTTTTTTGCACTACCTTACTTTCCCTTTTCTATTTTCTATTTATGATTTATAATTTAAATTATTAATATTTACTATCGATTTGAACTCCAGGGAGCGTGAAGCGCAGAATCAAATATCGCTGTGATGATTGTACGCTCTGGTATCAATTGTTTGGCAACAATAAAGTAAAGTAAACACTGTGGCTACTTTATTAGGTACACCTGTACACCTGCTCATTAATGTAAACATCTAATCACGTGGCAGCAACTCAAATCTTAAAAGCATGCAGACACGGTCAAGCAATTATTCAAATCAAACATCAGAATGGGGAAGAAATAGATTAGATTAGATTAGATTAGATTCAACTTTATTGTCATTGTGCCGAGTACAGATACAAAGCCAATGAAATGCATTTAGCATCTGACCCGAAATGCAAAAAATAGTGTTATTTACAAAATAACTGCGAATAAAAAGTAAGTGCTACAGCACACAAATATAAAAGTACTGAGACAGTACAATATGGATGCAATACTGCTTAGCGCTGTGATGTGAGGTTCAGCAGGGTCATAGCCTCACGGAAGAAGCTCTTCCTGTGCCTGCTGGTGTGGGAGCGGAGGCTCCTAGACATGGTACAGTTGCCACACCACATTGAGATGTAGTTGGTAAGCATGTTCCCAATAGTACAGCGGTAAAAGTCCATCAGTATCCTGGGACAGAGGTGAGCTTTCTTGATGTTCCACAGGAAATAAAGGCGCTGTTGTGCCTTTTTGATCAGGATGGAGGAATTCAGGGACCAGGTGACATCCTCGGAAATGTGGACAGCAAGGAATTTGAAGCTTGATACATGCTCTACTACAGCTCCGTTGATGTCGTGGGGATGTGAGTGAGGCTCCTAGCATGCTTGAAGTCCATAATGATCTCCTTGGTCTTCTGGGTGTTAAGGGCCAGATTGTTGTCGGCACATCACGTGGCCAGGTGCTGGACCTCGACCCTGTAGGCCGTCTCATCATCCTTTCTGATCAGGCCAACCACTGTGGTGTCGTCTGCGAACTTGATTATGGAGTTAGAGTCATGTACAGGAACGCAGTCATGGGTAAAAAGGGAGTACAGAAGAGGGCTCAGCACACAGCCTTGAGGCATGCTGGTGTTCAGGCTGAAAGTGGAGGAGGACAGGTTGTCTAACAAGTTTGGGCGCCCTTGGTCAAAATTTCTGTTACTGTGAATAGCTAAGCGAGTAAAAGATGAACTGATTTCCAAAAGGCATAAAGTTAAAGATGATACATTTCTTTAATATTTTAAGCAAGAAAACTTTTTTATTTCCATCTTTTACAGTTTCAAGATAACAAAAAAGGAAAAGGGCCTGAAGCAAAAGTTTGGGCACTCTGCATGGCAGTACTTAGTAACACCCCTTTGGCAAGTATCACAGCCTGTAAACGCTTTTTGTAGCCAGCTAAGAGTCTTTCAATTCTTGTTTGGGGGATTTTCGCCCATTCTTCTTTGCAAAAGAGATTCTTGGGCCATCTTGCATGCACTGCTCTTTTGAGGTCTATCCACAGATTCTCGATATGTTTAGGTCAGGGGACTGTGAAGGCCATGGCAAAACCTTTAGCTTGCGCCTCTTGAGGTAGTCCATTGTGGATTTTGAGGTGTGTTTAGGATTATTATCCTGTTGTTGAAGCCATCCTCTTTTCATCTTCGGCTTTTTTACAGATGGTTTGCTTCCAGAATTTGCTGGTATTTTTATTGAATTCATTCTTCCCTCTACCAGTAAATGTTCCCCATGCCACTGGCTGCAACACAAGTCCAAAGCCTGATCGATCCACCCCTGTGCTTAACAGTTGGGGAGGTGTTCTTTTCATGAAATTCTGCACCTTTTTTCTCCAAACATACTTTTGCTCTTTGCAGCCAAAAAGTTCTATTTTAACTTCATCAGTCCACAGGACTTGTTTCCAAAATGCATCAGGCTTATTTAGATGTTCTTTTGCACCTTTTGAATAGAACTTTTTGGCCGCAATGAGCAAAGGTATGTTTGGAGAAAAAAGGGTGCAGAATTTCATGAAAGAAACCCCTCTCCAACTGTTAAGCACGGGGGTGGATCGATCATGCTTTGGGCTTGTGTTGCAGCCAGTGGCACAGGGATCATTTACTGGTAGAGGGAAGAATGAATTCCATTAAATACCAGCAAATTCTGAAAGCAAACATCATACCGTCTGTAAAAAAAAGCCGAAGATGAAAAGAGGATGGCTTCTACAACAGGATAATGATCCTAAATACACCTCAAAATCCACAATGGACTACCTTAAGAGGCGCAAGCTGAAGGTTTTGCCATGGCCCTCACAGTCCCCTCAGCTAAACATCATTGAGAATCTGTGGATTCAAAAGAGCAGTGCATGCAAGATGGCCCAAGAATCTCACAGAACTAGAAGCGTTTTGCAAGAAAGAATGGGTGAAAATCGGCCAAACAAGAACTGAAAGACTCTTTGCTGGCTACAAAAAGCGTTTACAAGCTGTGATACTTGCCAAAAGGAGTGTTACTAAGTACTGACCATGCAGGGTGCCCAAACTTTTGCTTCAGGCCCTTTTCGTTTTTTATTTTGAAACTGTAAAAGATGGAAATAAAAATGATTTCTTGCTTAAAATATTAAAGAAATGTGTCATCTTTAACTTTATGCCTTTTGGAAATCAGTTCACCTTTTACTCACTTAGCTATTCACAGTAACAGAAATGTTGACCGGGGTGCCCAAACCTTTGCATACCACTGTATAATCTAAGTGACTTTGACAGTGGAATGATTGTTGGTGTAAAACGGGATGATGTAAGTATCTCAGAAACTGCTGATCTCCTGGAATTTTCACACACAACAGTCTCTAGAGTTTACAGAGAACAGTGCAAGAAACCAAAATCATCCCAGGGTCCGGGATGTCTCTGATACATCCCAGTATCATGATACATGCTGGTGCCAACGACATAAGCAGGAAGAGGGTTGAGGTCCTGAAGTGCGAGTTTTGGGAACTAGGCAGAAGGCTGAAGAACAGGACCTCAAGGGTGGTGTTCTCAGGATTGCTGCCAGTGCTACGTGATAGTGATGGTAAGAATTGGAGGAGATGGCAGTTGAATGTGTGGCTGAGGAGTTGGTGCAGGGGGCAGGGTTTTAGATTTCTGGATCACTGGAATCTCTTCTGGGGAAGGTGGGACCTGTACAGATTGGATGGGTTGCATCTGAACTTGAGGGGGAGCAATACTTGCAGGTAGGTTTGCTAGCATGGTTCGGGAGGGTTTAAACTAATTTAAAAAGGGTATGGGACCCAGAGCGATCGAGCAGTGAAAGAAGTGCATGGAGTAAAGCCAGATCTAACATAGAGAGGCTTTGAGGAAAGAGAAGCAGAATAAAGGGTGTAAGATAATAAGGTAGAAGGGCTAAAGTGTGTGTACTTCAATGCAAGAAGCATCAGAAACAAAGGTGATGAACTGAGAGCTTGGTTACATACATGGAATTACGATGTCGTGGCCATTACAGAGACTTGGCTGGCACCAGGGCAGGAATGGATTCTCAATATTCCTGGATTTCAGTGCTTTAAGAGGGATAGAGGGGGGAAAAGGGGAGGAGGGGTGGCATTACTGCTCAGGGATACTATTACAGCTACAGAAAGGGTGGGTAATGTAGCACGATCCTCTTTTGAGTCAGTATGGGTAGAAGTCAGGAACAGGAAGGGAGCAGTTACTCTATTGGGAGTGTTCTGTCGGCCCCCTGGTAGCAGCAGAGATACCGAGGAGCAGATTGGGAGGCAGATTTTGGAAAGGTGCAAAAATAACAGGGTTGTTATCATGGGTGACTTTAACTTCCCTAATATTGATTGGCACCTGATTAGTTCCAAGGGTTAAGACGGGGCAGAGTTTGTTAAGTGTGTCCAGGACGGATTCCTGTCACAGTATGTTGACAGGCTGACTAGGGAGAATGCCATACTAGATCTAGTATTAGGTAACGAACCAGGGCAGGTCACAGATCTCTCAGTGGGTGAGCACCTGGGGGACAGTGACCACTGCTCCATGGCCTTTAGTATTATCATGGAAGAGGACAGAATCAGAGAGGACAAGAACATTTTTAATTGGGGAAGGGCAAATTATGAGGATCTAAGGCTAGAACTTGCGGGCGTGAATTGGGATGATGTTTTTGCAGGGAAATGTACGATGGACATGTGGTTGATATTTAGGGATCTCTTGCAGGACGTTCGGGATAAATTTGTCCTGGTGAGGAAGATAAAGAATGGTAGGGTGAAGGAACCATGGGTGACAAGTGAGGTGGAAAATCTAGTCAGGTGGAAGAAGGCAGCATACATAAGGTTTAGGAAGCAAAGATCAGAGGGGTGGGTCTATTGAGGAATATAGGGTAGCAAGAAAGGAGCTTAAGAAGGGGCCGAGGAGAGCAAGAAGGGGGCATGAGAAGGCCTTGGCGAGTAGGGTAAAGGAAAACCCCAAGGCATTCTTCAATTATGTGAAGAACAAAAGGATGACAGGAGTGAAGGTAGGACCGACTAGAGATAAAGGTGGGAAGATGTGCCTGAAGGCTGTGGAAGTGAGCGAGGTCCTCAATGAATACTTCTCTTCGGTATTCACCAATGAGAGGGAACTTGATGACGGTGAGGACAATATGAGTGAGGTTGATGTTTCGGAGCATGTTGATATTAAGGGAGAGGAGTTGTGGGAGTTAGGACAGATAAGTTCCCGGGGCCTGACGGAATATTCCCCAGGCTGCTCCACGAGGCGAGGGAAGAGATTGCTGAGCCTCTGGCTAGGATCTTTATGTCCTCATTGTCCACGGGAATGGTACCAGAGGATTGGAGGGAGGCGAATGTTGTCCCCTTGTTCAAAGAAGGTAGTAGGGATAGTCCGGGTATAGCCTTGCGTCTGTGGTGGGAAGGCTGTTGGAAAAGATTCTTAGAGATAGGATCTATGGGCATTTAGAGAATCATGGTCTGATCAGGAACAGTCAGCATGGCTTTGTGAAAGGCAGATCGTGTCTAACAAGCCTGACAGAGTTCTTTGAGGAGGTGACCAGGCATATAGATGAGGGTAGTGCAGTGGATGTGATCTACATGGATTTTACTAAGGCATTTGACAAGGTTCCACACGGTAGACTTATTCAGAAAGTCAGAAGGCATGGGATCTAGGGAAGTTTGGCCAGGTGGATTCAGAATTGGCTTGCCTTCAGAAGGCAGAGGGTCATGGTGGAGGGAGTACATTCGGATTGGAGGGTTGTGACTAGCGGTGTCGCACAAGGATCTGTTCTGGGACCTCTACTTTTCATGATTTTTATTAACAACCTGGATGTGGGGGTAGAAGGGTGGGTTGGCAAGTTTGCAGACGACACAAAGGTTGGTGGTGGTACTGTCACCCAACGACCTGCTTCCGGCAGCCTAGGTGTGACTACCTCCCTGTAGCTCTCATCTATGACTGCCTCATTCTCCCTTATGAGTCAAAGGTCATCCAGCTGCTGCTCCAGATTCCTTAAACGGTCTTTCATATCGCCCAGCCTCACGCACTTCTGGCAGATGTGACTCTGTGGAAGAGGGGAGCTCCCCCAAGACTGCCACATCTCACATGAGAGGCACATCTCCGTCTCAGGAGGCATTGTAAAGCCTAAGTTCAAGAGTGTCAGGGGGCAGAAGTGTATGAAGTTGCCATTACTAGGGAGAAGGTTCTTGCAAAACTGAAAGATTTGAAAGCAGATAAGTCTTCACCCCAGGGCTCTGAAAGAGGTGGCTGAGAGATTGTGGAAGCATTAGTAATGATCTTTCAAGAATCAATTTATTCTGGTATGGTTCCAAAGGACTGGAAAATTGCAAATGTCACTCCAAGAATGGAGAGAGGCAACTATAGGCCAGTAATTCTGACCTCAATGGTTGAGAAGATGTTGGTGTTGATTACTAAGGATGTGGTTTCGAGGTACTTGGAGGCACATGGTAAAATAGGCCACAGTCAGCATGGTTTCCATAATGGAAAATCCTGCCTGACAAATCTGTTGGAATTCTTTGAAGAAATAATAAACAGGATAGACAAAGGAGAATTGGTGGATGTTGTGTACTTGGGGCCGCTTCTTTTCATGTTGCATGTCAATGATTTGGATGATGGAATTGATGACTTGTGGTCAAGTTTGCAGATGATCCGAAGATAGGTGGAGGGGCAGGTAGTTTTGAGAAGCAGAGAGACTACAGAGGATTTAGACAGATTAGGAGAATGGGCAAAGCAGGGGCAGATGCAATACAGTGTCAGGAAGTGTATGGTAGAAGAAATGAAAGTGTGAACTCTTTTTTAAATGGAGAGAAAATTCAAAACTCGGAGGTGCAAAGGATAAGGCGAGCAGGGAGGTGCATGGGATTGAGTGGGTTCCGGGATCAGCCATGATGGAATGGTGGAAAAGACTCGATGGGATGAATGGCCTAATTCTGCTCATATGTCATGGTCTTATAAAAGATGTATTGACATTGGAGAGGGTTCAGACCAGGTTGATGAAAATAATTCTAGGATTGAAAGGCTTATAATATGAGGAGTGCTGAATGGCTCTAGGTCTCAATTCACTGGAATTCAGAAGACTGAGGGGTGATCTCATTGAAACCTAACGAATGGTGAAAGGCCTTGATAGAGTGGACATGGAGAGGATGCTTCTTATGCTGGGGAGTCTAAAACCAGAAGACACAGCTTCAGATTAGAGGGATGTTCTTTTAGAACAGAGAAAAGGACCACTTCTTTAGCCAGAGATAATCCGTGGAATTTGTTGCCACAGGCAGCTGTAGAGGCCAAGTCATATTTAAGGCAGAGGTTAATAGGTTCTTGATCAGTCAGGGCTTGAGAATGGCCAGACTGGTTCAAGCTGACAGGAAGGTGCTAATAAGTCGAATAACCACACATTACAACAGTGGTGCGCAGAAGAACTCTGAACACAGAACAAACCAAACTTTGAAGTGGATAGACTACAGCAGCAGAGAACCACGGGCATACACTCAGTGGCCACTTTAGGTACAGGAGGTATCTAATAAAGTGGCTATTCAGTGTGCAGGCAACCTCCCATGAGAGTACAAAGGGAATCTATCCAAGGGTGGAGTGCTAGCCGGAGCACACCGGAATGCGTCCGGCACCCCTTTAAGAAAAAAGCTGAAATAAACAAGCTAATTAAGTAGGTGCCGCCCAGGGTGATTTGAGTATCTCAGAAACTGCTGATCTCCTGGGAGTTTTACGCACAACAGACTCTGGAGTTTACAAAGAATGGTGCCAAAAACAAAAAAAAATCCAGCGAGTGGATTTAACAAGATGTTTTCGCTCACAGAACAGCCACTCACTGGATTTTTTTAAATTTTTAGCACCATTCTTTGTAAACTCCAGAGCCTGTTGCATGTAAAAATCCCAGGAGATCAGCAGTTTATGAGATATTCAAATTACCCTGGGCGGCACCTAATTAATTAGCTTGTTTATTTCGGCTTTTTTGTGGGCCACTGAAGGAGTGGAGCTTTGAGGCTTTGACTCGGGAGATTCTGACAGTTTTGGCAATTGGACGGTGCAATCAAGTCAATCAAGATTTGAATAGCTCAGCAGAAAGCCGTTGATTAGACAATCAATATTTGAATAGCTCAGACTCAGCAGAAAGCAGATGAGTGGGTGCTCCGCCTCTTCTTGTCGAAGCCTCTCGAGTCAAAGCCTCAAAGCTCCACTTACTCACTGACCGCTTTGCACAGGCCGCTCTGCTTGAGCTATCCCTCTATTTATCTGTTTGAGCTTTTCAAAGGTCACCTGACCTCGATTGCCCACTCAGCTGCTCAGAACTTATGTCCTGGTGGCCAACCATTTTAATTGCTATCTCGATTTCCACTCCAACATGTCAGTCCATGGCCTCCTCTTCTGCCACAACGAGGCCACTCTCAGGTTGGAGGAGCCACTCTTTTTAGATAGCCCAGGACCTGATGGCATGAACATCAGTTTCTCCAACTTCCGGTAATTTCTTCTCCAACCCTTATCCCATGGTCCACTCTCCTTTCCCATCAAGTTCCTTCTTCTCCAACCCTTTACCTTTCCCACCTATCATTTGAAGCTTTAAGCTTCAATTCTGGCTTTACGTACCACCTTCTAGCTTGTCCTCCTTCCTCTGCCCATCTTCTTATTTTGGCATCTTCTTCCTCACTTTCCAGTCCTGATGAAGGGTCTCAGTCCAAAACATCGACTGTTCAGTCATCTCCATAGAAACTGCCTGACCTGCTGTTCCTTCAGCATTTTGCGTGCGTTGCTGTGGATTTCCACCATCTGCCGAATCTCGTTTTTATAATCTCGTTCTTTTATCTGAGACCAGGTGGTTACCCAACAATACAGCTCACACAGAGCCTTTTACTGACACTGCCGAGGGAAGATTTGATGTGAGAGACAGAAGTCGAGATGTTGAGGAGGTTGGTTACACTTTGGGTGAAGTAATCTGAGCTGATAGCCCCATGGTCCCCAGTCAGTGCAGCTGACCCCCTTAAGTGAATCAGGAAGGAGAAGTTGAATGTACACACCACTGGCAAGTAGAAACAGGAAAGCTTTGAAATGAATGGTGCCTTGGGAGAGCATGTATTAACAGAGACCAGACCAGGCATATTTCCCAGTAAACATGTTTCACAATCTGATTCCTGATACAGCTTAGAAAGTCTGGGCTTGGTGGTGCAGAGGCATCTGTGTTAGATATATTCACAAAAACTTAGCGTCCCTAGTTTCTTAAAAAATTATTTAAGTGTAAAAGTCACCTTGAAATGTGAATACGTTTTACATTGGCCTGTTTAGTTAATCCTTAAGAGGAAGTCTTATTTAGTTTCTATACAGATTTAAGGTGTGTTTTAATATAGAGAGGGAGAGAGAGAGGGAAATGGAGAGAGAAGACAAGGAGGAGATGGGGTGAGAGAAAGGCAGAGAGAGAGTAGTGGGGGAGAGAGATGAGGGGAGAGAGAGGGGAAGGAGAGAGGGGGAAGAGTGGGAGGAAGAGAGAAAGGGGGGAAGAGTGGAAGGAAGAGAGAGGGGAGAGGGTAGGTGTGAAAAGAGAGGGGAGAGGGAAGGTGTGAGAAGAGAGTGGAGAGAGGTGAGAGGAGAGATGGGAGGGAGCAAGAGAGGAAAGAGAGAGGGGGGAGATGGAGAAAGAGAGGGGGAGAGTGCAGGGAGAGGGGGAGAGGAGACAGAGGGGAAAAGGTAGGTGGGAGGGAGGGTGGGAAAAAAGACGGGGTGAAAGAGGCAGAGAAGGGAGAGGGGAAGAGGGAAGAGGAGAGAGACAGCAGGAACTAGAGAGTGGGAAGAGAGGGAGGAAGAGAGAGGAAGGAAGAGAAAGAGGTAGAGGGCAAGAAGGCGGAGAGAGTGAGAAGAGAGGGATGAGGCAGAGAGAGTGGGAGTGGGAAAGTCATGAAGATGGAAGGGGCGAAGAAAGAGAGGGGAAGAGAGGGTAGGGGAAGGGGAGAGCAAGAGAAGGGGTGTTAGAAAGGGGGAGAGGAGAGCAAGGGGGAATGAAATGGGGAAGAGGGAAGAGAAAGGGGAAGAGGGAAGAGAAAGGGGAAAGAAGGGGAGAGAGGGAGGGGGAGAATGAAGGGGAGCGAGAGGGGGAAAGGGGGAGAGAGGGAAGAAAAGAGAGGGTGGGGAAAAGTGGAAGAGAGAGAAGAGGTGAGAAGAGAGGGGTAGAAGGGGAATGAGAGGGAGAGTGAAAGTAAGGGGGAGAGTGACGGAGAGAGGGAGAGTGACGTGGAGAGGGAGGGAGAGTGAAGGGCAGAGGGAGAGTGAGGAGGAGAGAGTGAGTGAGGGGGAGGGAGAGTGACGGGGAGAGGGAGAGTGACAGGGAGGGGGAGAGTGAGAGTGAAGGGAGAGGGAGAGTGACGGGGAGAGAGAGAGTGACAGGGAGGGGGAGAGTGAGAGTGAAGGGAGAGGGAGAGTGATGAGAGGGAGTGTGAGGGGGAAGGAGAGTGAGAGTGACGGGGAGGGGGAGAGTGAGATGGAGGGGGAGAGTGAGAGTGAGATGGAGGGGGAGAGTGAGAGTGAGGGGGAGGGGGAGAGTGAGAGTGACAGGGAGAGAGAGAGTGACGGGGAGAGAGTGGGGGGAGAGGGAGAGTGATAGGGAGAGTGAGGGGAAGAGGGAGAGTGAGGGGAGAAGGAGAGTGAGGGGAGAAGGAGAGTGAGGGGAGAAGGAGCGTGAGGGGGTGGGAGACTGAGGTGGAGAGGGAGAGTGATGGGTAGAGGGAGTGTGAGGGGGATAGGGAGGGAGAGGGGGATAGGGAGGGAGAGGGGGATAGGGAGGAAGAGGGAGAGTGAGGGGGAGAGGGAGAGTGACGGGGAGGGGGAGAGTGAGAGTGAGGGAGAGTGAGAGTGACGGGGAGGGGGAGAGTGACGTGGAGAGGGAGAGTGAGGGGAGAGGGAGAGTGAGGGGAGAGGGAGAGTGATGAGGAGAGGGAGTGTGAGAGGGAGAGTGAGGGGGAGAGGGAGAGTGGGAGAGTGAGGGGAGGGGGAGTGAGGGGAGGGTGACAGTGAGAGTGAGAGGGAGAGTGAGGGGGTGGGAGACTGAGGTGGAGAGGGAGAGTGACGGGGAGAGGGAGTGTGAGGGGGAGAGTGATGCGGAGAGGGAGAGTGAGAGTGACGGGGAGGGGGAGAGTGACGTGGAGAGGGAGGGAGAGTGAGGAGGAGAGAGTGAGTGGGGGGGAGGGAGAGTGAGGGGGAGAGGGAGAGTGAGGGGGAGAGGGAGAGTGAGGGGGAGGGGGAGAGGGAGAGTGAAAGTGAGAGGGAGTGTAAGGAGGTGGAGAGGAAGAGTGAGGGGAAGAGAGAGAGAGTGAGGGGAGAAGGAGAGAGGGGGTGGGAGAGTGAAGGGGAGAGGGAGAGTGAAGGGGAGAGGGAGAGTGATGGGGAGAGGGAGTGTGAGGGGGATAGGGAGAGTGAGGGGGAGGGAAAGTGAGGGGCAGAGGGAGAGTGACGGGGAGGGGGAGAGTGAGAGTGAGGGAAAGTGAGGGGGAGAGGGAGAGTGAGAGTGACGGGGAGGGGGAGAGTGACGTGGAGAGGGAGAGTGAGGGGGAGAGTGAGGGGAGAGGGAGAGTGAGACGGTGGGAGACTGAGGTGGAGAAGGAGTGTGAGGGGGAGGGAGAGTGAACGGATGGGAGACTGTGGAGAGGGAGAGTGAGGGGAAGAGGGAGAGTGACTGGGATAGCGAGAGTGACGGGGAGAGGGAGAGTGAGGGGAGGGGGAGAGTGAGGGGAGGGGGAGAGTGAGGGGAGGGGGAGAGTGAGAGAGAGAGTGAGGGGTGGGAGACTGAGGTGGAGAGTGAGGGGGAGAGGGAGTGTGAGGGGGAGAGGGAGTGTGAGGGGGAGAGGGAGAGTGAGGGGGAGGGAGAGTGAGGGGGTGGGAGAGTGAGGTGGAGAGGGAGAGTGAGGGGAAGAGGGAGAGTGAGGGGGAGAGGGAGAGTGAGGTGAAGAGGGAGAGTGACGGGAGAGAGAGTGATGGGGAGAGGGAGTGTGATGGGGAGAGGTAGAGTGACGGGGGAGAGTGACAGGGAGGGGGAGAGTGAGGGGAGAGGGAGAGTGAGGGGTTGGGAGACTGAGGTGAAGAGGGAGACTGACTGGGAGAGGGAGAGTGACGGGGAGAGGGAGTGTGAGGGGGAGAGGGAGTTTGAGGGGGAGAGGGAGTTTGAGGGGGAGAGTGAGTGTGAGGGGGAGAGTGTGAGGGGATGGAGAGTGTGAGGGGGAGAGGGAGAGTGAGGGGGAGAGGGAGAGTGAGGGGGGAGAGGGAGAGTGGGGGGAGGGAGAGTGAGGGGGTGAGTGACGTGAAGAGGGAGAGTGACGGGGAGAGGGCGAGTGAGGGGGAGAGGGAGAGAGGGGGAGGGAGAGTGAGGGGGTGGGAGACTGAGGTGAAGAGCGAGTGTGAGAGGGAGAGTGCCAGTGAGAGGTAGAGTAAGGGGTAGGGGGAGAGTGAGGGGAGGGGGAGAGTTACGGGAAGGGGAGAGTGAGAGTGAGGGGGTGGGAGACTGAGGTGGAGAGGGAGTATGAGAGGGAGAGTGACAGGGAGAGGGAGAGTAAGGGGTAGGGGGAGAGTGAGGGGTGGGGAGAGTTAGGGGAGGGGGAGAGTGAGAGTGAGGGGGTGGGAGACTGAGGTGGAGAGGGAGAGTGAGGGGAAGAGGGAGAGTGACGGAGATGGGGAGAGAGGGGGAGAGGGATTGTGAGGGCGAGAGGGAGTGTGAGGGGGAGGGAGAGTGACGGGTTGGGAGACTGAGGTGGAGAGGGAGACTGAGGGGAAGAGGGAGAGTGACTGGGAGAGGGAGTGTGAGGAAGAGAGAGAGTGTGAGGGGGAGAGAGAGTGTGAGGGGGAGAGGGAGAGTGTGGGGGAGAGTGAGTGTGAGGGGGACAGGGAGTGTGAGGGGGAGGGAGAGTGAGGGGTTGGGAGACAGAGGTGGAGAGGGAGACTGAGGGGAAGAGGGAGAGTGACTGGGAGAGGGAGAGTGAGGGGGAGAGGGAGAGTGAGGGGGAGGGAGAGTGAGGGGGAGAGGGAGAGTGAGGGGGAGGGAGAGTGAGGGGTTGAGTGACGTGAAGAGGGAGAGTGACGGGGAGAGGGCGAGTGAGGGGTGGGGAGAGTTAATGGAGGGGTAGAGTGAGAGTGAGGTGGTGGGAGACTGAGGTGGAGAGGGAGAGTGAGGGGAAGAGGGAGAGTGACGGAGATGGGGAGAGAGGGGGAGAGGGATTGTGAGGGGGAGAGGGAGTGTGAGGGGGAGAGAGAGTGTGAGGGGGGAGGGAGAGTGAGGGGGAGGGAGAGTGAGGGGGAGAGGGAGAGTGAGGGGGAGGGAGAGTGAGGGGTTGAGTGATGTGAAGAGGGAGAGTGATGGGTAGAGGGCGAGTGAGGGGGAGAGGGAGTGAGGGGGAGGGAGAGTGAGGGGGTGGGAGAGTGAGGGGGTGGGAGAGTGAGGGGGTGGGAGACTGAGGTGAAGAGCGAGTGTGAGAGGGAGAGTGACAGTCAGAGGTAGAGTAAGGGGTAGGGGAGAGTGAGGGGAGGGGGAGAGTTAGGGGAGGGGGAGAGTGAGAGTGAGGGGGTGGAAGACTGAGGTGGAGAGGGAGTATGAGAGGGAGAGTGACAGGGAGAGGGAGAGTAAGGGGTAGGGGGAGAGTGAGGGGTGGGGAGAGATAGGGGAGGGGGAGAGTGAGAGTGAGGGGGTGGGAGACTGAGGTGGAGAGGGAGAGTGAGGGGGAGAGGGAGAGTGACGGAGATGGGGAGAGAGGGGGAGAGGGATTGTGAGGGGGAGAGGGAGTGTGAGGGGGAGGGAGTGTGAGGGGAGGGAGAGTGAGGGCTTGGGAGACTGAGGGGAAGAGGGAGAGTGACTGGGAAAGGGAGAGTGACGGGGAGAGGGAGTGTGAGGGAGAGAGTGAGTGTGAGGGGGAGAGGGAGCGTGAGCGGAAGAGGGAGAGTGAGGGGGAGGGAGAGTGAGAGTGAAGGGGTGGGAGACTGAGGTGAAGAGTGACAGAGAGAGAGAGTGAGGGGGAGAGGGAGTGTGAGGGGGAGAGTGAGTGTGAGGGGGAGAGGGAGCGTGAGCGGAAGAGGGAGAGTGAGGGGGTGAGAGAGTGAGGGGGTGGGAGAGTGAGGGGGTGGGAGACTGAGGTGAAGAGCGAGTGTGAGAGGGAGAGTGACAGTCAGAGGTAGAGTAAGGGGTAGGGGAGAGTGAGGGGAGGGGGAGAGTTAGGGGAGGGGGAGAGTGAGAGTGAGGGGGTGGAAGACTGAGGTGGAGAGGGAGTATGAGAGGGAGAGTGACAGGGAGAGGGAGAGTAAGGGGTAGGGGGAGAGTGAGGGGTGGGGAGAGATAGGGGAGGGGGAGAGTGAGAGTGAGGGGGTGGGAGACTGAGGTGGAGAGGGAGAGTGAGGGGGGGAGGGAGAGTGACGGAGATGGGGAAAGAGGGGGAGAGGGATTGTGAGGGGGAGAGGGAGTGTGAGGGGGAGGGAGTGTGAGGGGAGGGAGAGTGAGGGCTTGGGAGACTGAGGGGAAGAGGGAGAGTGACTGGGAAAGGGAGAGTGACGGGGAGAGGGAGTGTGAGGGAGAGAGTGAGTGTGAGGGGGAGAGGGAGCGTGAGCGGAAGAGGGAGAGTGAGGGGGAGGGAGAGTGAGAGTGAGGGGGTGGGAGACTGAGGTGAAGAGTGACAGAGAGAGAGAGTGAGGGGGAGAGGGAGTGTGAGGGGGAGAGAGAGTGTGAGGGGGAGAGGGAGCGTGAGCGGAAGAGGGAGAGTGAGGGGGAGGGAGAGTGAGAGTGAGGGGGAGGGAGAGTGAGGGGGTGGGAGACTGAGGTGAAGAGGGAGAGTGAGAGGAAGAGGGAGAGTTTCGGAGAGGGGGAGTGGGAGAGTGAGGGGGAGGGAGAGTGAGGGGTTGGGAGACTAAGGTGGAGAGGGAGTGTGAGGTGGAGAGTGAATTTGAGGGGGAGAGTGAGTGTGAGGGGGAGAGGGAGAGTGTGGGGGAGAGGGAGTGTGAGGGGGAGAGGGAGAGTGAGGGGGAGGGAGAATGAGGGGAAGAGGGAGAGTGACGGAGAGGGGGAGAGGGAGAGAGAGTGAGTGGGAGAGGGAGTGTGAGGGGGAGAGTGAGTGTGAAGGGGAGAGGGAGAGTGAGGGGGAGAGGGAGAGTGAGGGGGAGAGGGAGAGTGAGGGGGAGAGGGAGAGTGAGAGTGAGGGGGTGGGAGACTGAGGTGAAGAGGGAGAGTGACGGGGAGAGGGAGTGTGAGGGGGCTAGGGTGAGTGAGAGTTAGAGGGACAGTGAGGCGGTGGGAGACTGAGGTGAAGAGGGAGTATGAAAGGGAGAGTGAGGGGAGGGGGAGAGTGATGGGAAAGGGAGAGTGAGAGTGAGGGGGAGAGTGAGAGTGAGGGGGAAAGTGAGTGTGAGGGTGAGTGTGAGGGGGAGAGGGAGAGTGAGGGGGAGAGGGAGTGTGAGGGGATGGAGAGTGAGGGCTTGGGAGACTGAGGTGGAGAGGGAGACTGAGGGGAAGAGGGAGAGTGACTGGGAGAGGGAGTGTGAGGGAGAGAGTGAGTGTGAGGGGGAGAGAGAGTGTGAGGGGGAGAGGGAGCGTGAGGGGAAGAGGGAGAGTGAGGGGGAGGGAGAGTGAAGGAGAGGGAGAGTGAGGGGGTGGGAGACTGAGGTGAAGAGTGACAGAGAGAGTGAGGGGGAGAGGGAGTGTGAGGGGGAGAGGGAGTGTGAGGGGGAGAGTGAGTGTGAGGGGAGAATGAGTGTGAGGCAGAGAGGGAGAGGGACGGGGAGAGGGAGAGTGATGGGGAGAGGAAGTGTGAGGGGGAGAGGGAGAGTGAGGTGAAGAGGCAGAGTGATGGGAAGAGGGAGACTGAGGTGGAGAGGGATAGTGAGGGCAAGAGTGAGAGTGAGGGGGTGGGAGACTGAGGTGAAGAGGGAGACTGAGGTGAAGAGGGAGACTGAGGTGAAGAGGGAGAGTGACGGGGAGAGGGAGAGTTAGGGGGAGTGGGAGAGTGAGGGGGAGGGAGAGTGAGGGGGTGGGAGACTGTGAAGAGGGAGTATGAGAGGGAGAGTGAGGGGAGGTGGAGAGTGATGGGAGAGGGAGAGTGAGAGTGAGGGGGTGGGAGACTGAGGTGGAGAGGGAGAATGAGGGGAAGAGGGAGAGTGACGGAGAGGGGGAGAGGGAGAGAGAGTGAGTGGGAGTGGGAGAGTGAGTGTGAGGGGGAGAGTGAGTGTGAGGGGGAGAGGGTGAGTGAGAGTTAGAGGGACAGTGAGGCAGTGGGAGACTGAGGTGAAGAGGAAGTATGAAAGGGAGAGTGGGGGAGGGGGAGAGTGATGGGAAAGGGAGAGTGAGAGTGAGGGGGAAAGTGAGTGTGAGGGGGAGAGTGTGAGGGGGAGAGGGAGAGTGAGGGGGAGAGGGAGTGTGAGGGGGAGAGGGAGAGTGAGGGGGAGGGAGAGTGTGAGGGGAGAGTGAGGGGGAGGGAGAGTGAGGGGTTAGGAGAGTGAGGGGGTGGGAGACTGAGGTGAAGAGGGAGAGGGACCGAGAGGGGAGAGGGAGAGTGAGGGGGGAGGGAGAGTGAGGAGTTGGGAGACTGAGGTGGAGAGGGAGAGTGACTGGGAGAGTGAGAGTGACGGGGAGAGGGAGTGTGAGGGGGAGAGGGAGTTTGAGGGGGTGAGGGAGTTTGAGGGGGAGAGTGAGTGTTAGGGGGAGAGTGTGAGGGGAGGGAGAGTGTGAGGGGGAGAGGGAGAGTGAGGGGGAGAGGGAGAGTGAGGGGGAGGGAGAGTGAGGGGGAGGGAGAGTGAGGGGGAGGGAGAGTGAGGGGGTGGGAGACTGAGGTGAAGAGGGAGAGTGACGGGGAGAGGGAGTATGAGGGGGTGAGGCAGAGTGAGGGGGAGAGGGACAGTGAGCGGGAGGGAGTGTGAGGCGGAGAGGGACAGTGGGGGGAGGGAGAGTGAGGGGTAGGAGACTGAGGTGAAGAGGGAGTGTGAGGGGGAGAGTGAGGGGGAGGGGGAGGAGGAGAGTGAGGGGAGAGGGAGAGTGAGAGGGAGAGTGAGGGGCAGGGAGAGTGAGGGGGTGGGAGACTGAGGTGAAGAGGGAGTATGAGAGGGAGAGTGAGGGGAGGGGGAGAGTGAGGGGAGAGGGAGAGTGAGAGTGAGGGGGTGGGAGACTGAGGTGAAGAGGGAGAGTGACGGGGAGAGGGAGAGTTAGGGGGAGTGGGAGAGTGAGGGGGAGGGAGAGTGAGAGCGTGGGAGACTGTGAAGAGGGAGTATGAGAGGGAGAGTGAGGGGAGGGGGAGAGTGATGGGAGAGGTAGAGTGAGAGTGAGGGGGTGGGAGACTGAGGTGGAGAGGGAGAATGAGGGGAAGAGGGAGAGTGACAGAGAGGGGGAGAGGGAGAGAGAGTGAGTGGGAGAGGGAGAGTGAGTGTGAGGGGGAGAGTGAGTGTGAGGGGGAGAGGGAGAGTGAGGGGGAGAGGGAGAGTGAGGGGGAGAGGGAGAGTGAGGGGGAGAGGGAGTGGGGGGGAGAGGGAGAGTGAGAGTGTGAGGGGGAGGGAGAGTGAGGGGGAGGGAAAGTAGGGGGTTGGGAGAGTGAGGGGGTGGGAGACTGTGAAGGTGGGAGAGTGAGGTGGAGAGGGAGAGTGAGGGGGAGAGGGAGAGTGACGGGGAGAGGGAGAGTGACGGGGAGAGGGAGAGTGAGGGGGAGAGGGTGAGTGAGAGTTAGAGGGACAGTGAGGCAGTGGGAGACTGAGGTGAAGAGGGAGTATGAAAGGGAGAGTGAGGGGAGGGGGAGAGTGATGGGAAAGGGAGAGTGAGAGTGAGGGGGAGAGTGAGTGTGAGGGGGAGAGTGAGTGTGAGGGGGAGAGGGAGAGTGAGGGGGAGAGGGAGTGTGAGGGGGAGAGGGAGTGTGAGGGGGAGAGGGAGAGTGAGGGGGAGGGAGAGTGTGAGGGGAGAGTGAGGGGAGAGGGAGAGTGAGAGTGAGGGGGTGGGAGACTGAGGTGGAGAGGGAGAATGAGGGGAAGAGGGAGAGTGACGGCGAGGGGGAGAGGGAGAGTGATAGGGAGAGAGAGTGAGGGGGAGAGGGAGTGTGAGGGGGAGAGTGAGGGGGAGAGTGAGTGTGAGGGGGAGAGGGAGAGTGAGGGGAGAGGGAGAGTGAGGGGGAGGGAGAGTGAAGGGGTGGGAGACTGAGGTGAAGAGGGAGAGTGAGGGGAAGAGGGAGAGGGACCGAGAGGGGAGAGGGAGAGTGAGGGGCGAGGGAGAGTGAGGAGTTGGGAGACTGAGGTGGAGAGGGAGAGTGACTGGGAGAGTGAGAGTGACGGGGAGAGGGAGTGTGAGGGGGAGAGGGAGTTTGAGGGGGTGAGGGAGTTTGAGGGGGAGAGTGAGTGTGAGGGGGAGAGTGTGAGGGTAGGGAGAGTGTGAGGGGGAGAGGGAGAGTGAGGGGGAGAGGGAGAGTGAGGGGGAGAGGGAGAGTGAGGGGGAGTGAGAGTGAGGGTGAGGGAGAGTGAGGGGGAGGGAGAGTGAGGGGGTGGGAGACTGAGGTGAAGAGGGAGAGTGAGGGGAAGAGGGAGAGTGAGGGGGGAGGGAGAGTGAGGGGTTGGGAGACTGAGGTGAAGAGGGAGACTGACTGGGAGAGGGAGAGTGACGGGGAGAGGGAGTGTGAGGGGGAGAGGGAGCTTGAGGGGGAGAGGTAGAGTGAGGGGGAGGGAGAGTGTGAGGGGGAGGGAGAGTATGAGGGGGAAGGAGAGTGTGAGGGGGAGAGGGAGAGTGAGGGGGAGAGGGAGAGTGAGGGGGAGGGAGAGTGTGAGGGGGAGGGAGAGTATGAGGGGGAAGGAGAGTGTGAGGGGGAGAGGGAGAGTGAGGGGGAGAGGGAGAGTGAGGGGGAGAGGGAGAGTGATGGGGAGGGAGAGTGAGGCGGTGGGAGACTGAGGTGAAGAGAGAGAGTGAGAGGAAGAGGGAGAGTGACGGAGAGGGGGAGAGGGAGAGTGACGGAGAGGGGGAGTGGGAGAGTGAGGGGGGAGGGAGAGTGAGGGGTTGGGAGACTGAGGTGGAGAGGGAGACTGACTGGGAGAGGGAGAGTGACGGGGAGAGGGAGTGTGAGGGGGAGAGGGAGCTTGAGGGGGAGAGGTAGAGTGAGGGGGAGGGAGAGTGTGAGGGGGAGGGAGAGTATGAGGGGGAAGGAGAGTGTGAGGGGGAGAGGGAGAGTGAGGGGGAGAGGGAGAGTGAGGGGGAGGGAGAGTGTGAGGGGGAGGGAGAGTATGAGGGGGAAGGAGAGTGTGAGGGGGAGAGGGAGAGTGAGGGGGAGAGGGAGAGTGAGGGGGAGAGGGAGAGTGAGAGTGAGGCGGTGGGAGACTGAGGTGAAGAGAGAGAGTGAGAGGAAGAGGGAGAGTGACGGAGAGGGGGAGAGGGAGAGTGACGGAGAGGGGGAGTGGGAGAGTGAGGGGGGAGGGAGTGTGAGGGGGTGGGAGACTGAGGTGAAGAGGGAGAGTGAGGGGAAGAGGGAGAGTGACGGAGAGGGGAGAGAGGGGGAGAGGGAGAGTGACAGGGAGAGAGAGTGAGGGGGAGAGGGAGAGTGAGGGGAAGAGGGAGTGTGAGGGGGAGTGGGAGAGTGAGTGTGAGGGGGAGGGAGAGTGAGTGTGAGGGGGAGGGAGAGTGACTGGGAGAGGGAGGGTGAGGTGAAGAGGGAGAGTGACTGGGAGAGGGAGGGTGACGGGGAGAGGGAGTGTGAGGGGGTGGGAGACTGAGGTGAAGAGGGAGAGTGACAGGGAGAGGGAGCGTGAGGGGGAGAGGGAGAGTGAGAGTGAGGCGGTGGGAGACTGAGGTGAAGAGAGAGAGTGAGAGGAAGAGGGAGAGTGACGGAGAGGGGGAGAGGGAGAGTGACGGAGAGGGGGAGTGGGGGAGAGGGAGAGTGAGGGGTTGGGAGACTGAGGTGAAGAGGGAGAGTGAGGGGAAGAGGGAGAGTGACGGAGAGGGGAGAGAGGGGGAGAGGGAGAGTGACAGGGAGAGAGAGTGAGGGGGAGAGGGAGAGGGAGTGTGAGGGGGAGGGAGAGTGAGTGTGAGGGGGAGGGAGAGTGACTGGGAGAGGGAGGGTGACGGGGAGAGGGAGTGTGAGGGGGTGGGAGACTGAGGTGAAGAGGGAGAGTGACGGGGAGAGGGAGCGTGAGGGGGAGAGGGAGAGTGAGGGGGAGAGGGAGAGTGAGGGGAAGAGGGAGAGTGAGGGGGAGAGGGAGAGTGAGGGGAAGAGGGAGTGTGAGGGGGAGTGGGAGAGTGAGTGTGAGGGGGAGGGAGAGTGAGTGTGAGGGGGAGGGAGAGTGACTGGGAGAGGGAGGGTGACGGGGAGAGGGAGTGTGAGGGGGTGGGAGACTGAGGTGAAGAGGGAGAGTGACGGGGAGAGGGAGCGTGAGGGGGAGAGGGAGAGTGAGAGTGAGGCGGTGGGAGACTGAGGTGAAGAGAGAGAGTGAGAGGAAGAGGGAGAGTGACGGAGAGGGGGAGAGGGAGAGTGACGGGGAGAGGGAGCGTGAGGGGGAGAGGGTGAGTGAGAGTTAGAGGGACAGTGAGGCGGTGGGAGACTGAGGTGAAGAGGGAGAGTGACGGGGAGAGGGAGCGTGAGGGGGAGAGGGAGAGTGAGAGTGAGGCGGTGGGAGACTGAGGTGAAGAGAGAGAGTGAGAGGAAGAGGGAGAGTGACGGAGAGGGGGAGAGGGAGAGTGACCGAGAGGGGGAGTGGGAGAGTGAGGGGGGAGGGAGAGTGAGTGTGAGGGGGAGAGGGAGCGTGAGCGGAAGAGGGAGAGTGAGGGGGAGGGAGAGTGTGAGGGGGGGAGGGAGAGTGAGGGGGTGGTAGACTGAGGTGAAGAGGGAGAGTGAGGGGAAGAGGGAGAGTGACGGAGAGGGGAGAGAGGGGGAGAGGGAGAGTGACAGGGAGAGAGAGTGAGGGGGAGAGGGAGAGTGAGGGGAAGAGGGAGAGTGAGGGGGAGGGTGAGTGTCAGGGGGAGAGGGAGAGTGAGAGGGAGAGGGAGAGGGAGGGGGAGGGAGAGTGAGGGGGTGGGAGACAGGTGAAGAGGGAGAGTGACGGGGAGAGGGAGAGTGACGAGGAGAGGGAGAGTGAGAGTGAGGGGGTGGGAGACTGAGGTGAAGAGGGAGAGTGACGGGGAGAGGGAGCGTGAGGGGGAGAGGGTGAGTGAGAGTTAGAGGGACAGTGAGGCGGTGGGAGACTGAGGTGAAGAGGGAGTATGAAAGGGAGAGTGAGGGGAGGGGGAGAGTGATGGGAGAGGGAGAGTGAGAGTGAGGGGGTGGGAGACTGAGGTGGAGAGGGAGAATGAGGGGAAGAGGGAGAGTGACGGAGAGGGTGAGAGGGAGAGAGAGTGAGTGGGAGAGGAAGAGAGAGAGTGAGTGGGAGAGGAAGAGGGAGAGTGAGGGGGAGAGTGAGTGTGAGGGAGAGAGTGAGTGTGAGGGGGAGAGGGAGAGTGAGGGGGAGAGGGAGTGTGAGGGGGAGAGGGAGAGTGTGAGGGGAGGGAGAGTGAGGGGCAGGGAGAGTGAGGGGTTGGGAGAGTGAGGGGGTGGGAGAGTGAGGGGGTGGGAGACTGAGGTGAAGAGGGAGAGTGAGAGTGAGGGGGGTGGGAGAGTGAGGGGGGTGGGAGAGTGAGAGGGGTGGGAGAGTGAGGGGGTGGGAGACTGAGGTGAAGAGGGAGTATGAGAGGGAGAGTGAGGGGAGGTTGAGAGTGAGGGGAGAGGGAGAGTGAGAGTGAGGGGGTGGGAGACTGAGGTGGAGAGGGAGAATGAGGGGAAGAGGGAGAGTGACGGCGAGGGGGAGAGGGAGTGTGAGGGGGAGAGTGAGGGGGAGAGTGAGTGTGAGGGGGAGAGGGAGAGTGAGGGGAGAGGGAGAGTGGGGGGAGGGAGAGTGAAGGGGTGGGAGACTGAGGTGAAGAGGGAGAGTGAGGGGAAAAGGGAGAGTGACTGGGAGAGGGAGAGTGACGGGGAGAGGGAGAGTGAGGGAGAGAGGGAGCTTGAGGGGGACAGGGAGTTTGAGGGGGAGAGTGAGTGTGGGGGAGAGGGTGAAGGGGAGGGAGAGTGTGAGGGGGAGGGAGAGTGTGAGGGGGAGAGGGAGAGTGAGGGGGTGGGAGACTGAGGTGAAGAGGGAGAGTGACGAGGAGAGGGAGTATGAGGGGTGAGGCAGAGTGAGGGGGAGAGGGACAGTGAGGGGGAGGGAGTGTGAGGCGGAGAGGGACAGTGATGGGGAGGGAGAGTGTGGGGGTAGGAGACTGAGGTGAAGAGGGAGTGTGAGGGGGAGAGTGAGGGGGAGGGGGATGGGGAGAGTGAGGGGAGAGGGAGAGTGGGAGGGACAGTGAGGGGAAGAGGGAGAGTGACGGGGAGAGAGTGTGGGGAGAGGGAGAGGGAGAGGGAGGGAGAGTGAGGGGGTGGGAGACTGAGGTGAAGAGGGAGTATGAGAGGGAGAGTGAGGGGAGGGGTAGAGTGAGGGTGATAGGGAGAGAGAGTGAGGGGGAGAGGGAGTGTGAGGGGGAGAGTGAGTGTGAGGGGGAGAGGGAGAGTTAGGGGAGAGGGAGAGTGAGGGGGAGTGAGAGTGAGGCGGTGGGAGACTGAGGTGAAGAGAGAGAGTGAGAGGAAGAGGGAGAGTGACGGAGAGGGGGAGAGGGAGAGTGACGGAGAGGGGGAGTGGGAGAGTGAGGGGGGAGGGAGAGTGAGGGGTTGGGAGACTGAGGTGGAGAGGGAGACTGAGGTGAAGAGGGAGAGTGACTGGGAGAGGGAGAGTGACGGGGAGAGGGAGTGTGAAGTGGAGAGAGAATTTGAGGGGGAGAGTGAGTGTGAGGGGGAGAGGGAGAGTGAGGGGAGGGGGAGTGTGAGGGGGAGGGCGAGAGTGAGGGGGAGGGAGAGTGTGAGGGGGAGAGGTAGAGTGAGGGGGTGGTAGACTGAGGTGAAGAGGGAGAGTGAGGGGAAGAGGGAGAGTGACGGAGAGGGGAGAGAGGGGGAGAGGGAGAGTGAGTGTGAGGGGGAGGGAGAGTGAGTGTGAGGGGGAGGGAGAGTGACTGGGAGAGGGAGGGTGACGGGGAGAGGGAGTGTGAGGGGGTGGGAGACTGAGGTGAAGAGGGAGAGTGACGGAGAGGGGGAGAGGGAGAGTGAGGGGGGAGGGAGAGTGAGGGGGAGGGAGAGTGAGGGGTTGGGAGACTGAGGTGGAGAGGGAGACTGAGGGGAAGAGGGAGAGTGACTGGGAGAGGGAGAGTGAGGGGGAGGGAGAGTGTCAGGGGGAGAGGGAGAGTGAGAGGGAGAGGGAGAGGGAGGGGGAGGGAGAGTGAGGGGGTGGGAGACAGGTGAAGAGGGAGAGTGACGGGGAGAGGGAGAGTGACGAGGAGAGGTAGAGTGAGAGTGAGGGGGTGGGAGACTGAGGTGAAGAGGGAGAGTGACGGGGAGAGGGAGCGTGAGGGGGCTAGGTTGAGTGAGAGTTAGAGGGACAGTGAGGCGGTGGGAGACTGAGGTGAAGAGGGAGTATGAAAGGGAGAGTGAGGGGAGGGGGAGAGTGATGGGAGAGGGAGAGTGAGAGTGAGGGGGTGGGAGACTGAGGTGGAGAGGGAGAATGAGGGGAAGAGGGAGAGTGACGGAGAGGGTGAGAGGGAGAGAGAGAGTGAATGGGAGAGGAAGAGGGAGAGTGAGGGGGAGAGTGAGTGTGAGGGAGAGAGTGAGTGTGAGGGGGAGAGGGAGAGTGAGGGGGAGAGGGAGTGTGAGGGGGAGAGGGAGAGTGTGAGGGGAGGGAGAGTGAGGGGCAGGGAGAGTGAGGGGTTGGGAGAGTGATGGGGTGGGAGAGTGAGGGGGTGGGAGACTGAGGTGAAGAGTGACAGAGAGAGTGAGGGGGAGAGGGAGTGTGAGGGGGAGAGTGAGTGTGAGGGGAGAATGAGTGTGAGGCAGAGAGGGAGAGGGACGGGGAGAGGGAGAGTGATGGGGAGAGGAAGTGTGAGGGGGAGAGGGAGAGTGAGGTGAAGAGGCAGAGTGATGGGAAGAGGGAGACTGAGGTGGAGAGGGATAGTGAGGGCAAGAGTGAGAGTGAGGGGGTGGGAGACTGAGGTGAAGAGGGAGACTGAGGTGAAGAGGGAGACTGAGGTGAAGAGGGAGAGTGACGGGGAGAGGGAGAGTTAGGGGGAGTGGGAGAGTGAGGGGGAGGGAGAGTGAGGGGGTGGGAGACTGTGAAGAGGGAGTATGAGAGGGAGAGTGAGGGGAGGGGGAGAGTGATGGGAGAGGGAGAGTGAGAGTGAGGGGGTGGGAGACTGAGGTGGAGAGGGAGAATGAGGGGAAGAGGGAGAGTGACAGAGAGGGGGAGAGGGAGAGAGAGTGAGTGGGAGAAGGAGAGTGAGTGTGAGGGGGAGAGTGAGTGTGAGGGGGAGAGGGTGAGTGAGAGTTAGAGGGACAGTGAGGCAGTGGGAGACTGAGGTGAAGAGGAAGTATGAAAGGGAGAGTGGGGGAGGGGGAGAGTGATGGGAAAGGGAGAGTGAGAGTGAGGGGGAAAGTGAGTGTGAGGGGGAGAGTGAGTGTGAGGGGGAGAGGGAGAGTGAGGGGGAGAGGGAGTGTGAGGGGGAGAGGGAGAGTGAGGGGGAGGGAGAGTGTGAGGGGAGAGTGAGGGGGAGGGAGAGTGAGGGGTTAGGAGAGTGAGGGGGTGGGAGACTGAGGTGAAGAGGGAGAGGGACCGAGAGGGGAGAGGGAGAGTGAGGGGGGAGGGAGAGTGAGGAGTTGGGAGACTGAGGTGGAGAGGGAGAGTGACTGGGAGAGTGAGAGTGACGGGGAGAGGGAGTGTGAGGGGGAGAGGGAGTTTGAGGGGGTGAGGGAGTTTGAGGGGGAGAGTGAGTGTGAGGGGGAGAGTGTGAGGGGAGGGAGAGTGTGAGGGGGAGAGGGAGAGTGAGGGGGAGAGGGAGAGTGAGGGGGAGGGAGAGTGAGGGGGAGGGAGAGTGAGGGGGTGGGAGACTGAGGTGAAGAGGGAGAGTGACGGGGAGAGGGAGTATGAGGGGGTGAGGCAGAGTGAGGGGGAGAGGGACAGTGAGCGGGAGGGAGTGTGAGGCGGAGAGGGACAGTGGGGGGAGGGAGAGTGAGGGGTAGGAGACTGAGGTGAAGAGGGAGTGTGAGGGGGAAAGTGAGGGGGAGGGGGAGGAGGAGAGTGAGGGGAGAGGGAGAGTGAGAGGGAGAGTGAGGGGCAGGGAGAGTGAGGGGGTGGGAGACTGAGGTGAAGAGGGAGTATGAGAGGGAGAGTGAGGGGAGGGGGAGAGTGAGGGGAGAGGGAGAGTGAGAGTGAGGGGGTGGGAGACTGAGGTGAAGAGGGAGACTGAGGTGAAGAGGGAGAGTGACGGGGAGAGGGAGAGTTAGGGGGAGTGGGAGAGTGAGGGGGAGGGAGAGTGAGGGGGTGGGAGACTGTGAAGAGGGAGTATGAGAGGGAGAGTGAGGGGAGGGGGAGAGTGATGGGAGAGGGAGAGTGAAAGTGAGGGGGTGGGAGACTGAGGTGGAGAGGGAGAATGAGGGGAAGAGGGAGAGTGACGGAGAGAGGGAGAGTGACGAGGAGAGAGGGAGAGTGACGAGGAGAGGGAGAGAGGGGGAGAGGGAGAGTGAGTGTGAGGGGGAGGGAGAGTGAGTGTGAGGGGGAGGGAGAGTGACTGGGAGAGGGAGGGTGACGGGGAGAGGGAGTGTGAGGGGGTGGGAGACTGAGGTGAAGAGGGAGAGTGACGGAGAGGGGGAGAGGGAGAGTGAGGGGGGAGGGAGAGTGAGGGGGAGGGAGAGTGAGGGGTTGGGAGACTGAGGTGGAGAGGGAGACTGAGGGGAAGAGGGAGAGTGACTGGGAGAGGGAGAGTGAGGGGGAGGGAGAGTGTCAGGGGGAGAGGGAGAGTGAGAGGGAGAGGGAGAGGGAGGGGGAGGGAGAGTGAGGGGGTGGGAGACAGGTGAAGAGGGAGAGTGACGGGGAGAGGGAGAGTGACGAGGAGAGGTAGAGTGAGAGTGAGGGGGTGGGAGACTGAGGTGAAGAGGGAGAGTGACGGGGAGAGGGAGCGTGAGGGGGCTAGGTTGAGTGAGAGTTAGAGGGACAGTGAGGCGGTGGGAGACTGAGGTGAAGAGGGAGTATGAAAGGGAGAGTGAGGGGAGGGGGAGAGTGATGGGAGAGGGAGAGTGAGAGTGAGGGGGTGGGAGACTGAGGTGGAGAGGGAGAATGAGGGGAAGAGGGAGAGTGACGGAGAGGGTGAGAGGGAGAGAGAGAGTGAATGGGAGAGGAAGAGGGAGAGTGAGGGGGAGAGTGAGTGTGAGGGAGAGAGTGAGTGTGAGGGGGAGAGGGAGAGTGAGGGGGAGAGGGAGTGTGAGGGGGAGAGGGAGAGTGTGAGGGGAGGGAGAGTGAGGGGCAGGGAGAGTGAGGGGTTGGGAGAGTGATGGGGTGGGAGAGTGAGGGGGTGGGAGACTGAGGTGAAGAGTGACAGAGAGAGTGAGGGGGAGAGGGAGTGTGAGGGGGAGAGTGAGTGTGAGGGGAGAATGAGTGTGAGGCAGAGAGGGAGAGGGACGGGGAGAGGGAGTGTGATGGGGAGAGGAAGTGTGAGGGGGAGAGGGAGAGTGAGGTGAAGAGGCAGAGTGATGGGAAGAGGGAGACTGAGGTGGAGAGGGATAGTGAGGGCAAGAGTGAGAGTGAGGGGGTGGGAGACTGAGGTGAAGAGGGAGACTGAGGTGAAGAGGGAGACTGAGGTGAAGAGGGAGAGTGACGGGGAGAGGGAGAGTTAGGGGGAGTGGGAGAGTGAGGGGGAGGGAGAGTGAGGGGGTGGAGACTGTGAAGAGGGAGTATGAGAGGGAGAGTGAGGGGAGGGGGAGAGTGATGGGAGAGGGAGAGTGAGAGTGAGGGGGTGGGAGACTGAGGTGGAGAGGGAGAATGAGGGGAAGAGGGAGAGTGACAGAGAGGGGGAGAGGGAGAGAGAGTGAGTGGGAGAAGGAGAGTGAGTGTGAGGGGGAGAGTGAGTGTGAGGGGGAGAGGGTGAGTGAGAGTTAGAGGGACAGTGAGGCAGTGGGAGACTGAGGTGAAGAGGAAGTATGAAAGGGAGAGTGGGGGAGGGGGAGAGTGATGGGAAAGGGAGAGTGAGAGTGAGGGGGAAAGTGAGTGTGAGGGGGAGAGTGAGTGTGAGGGGGAGAGGGAGAGTGAGGGGGAGAGGGAGTGTGAGGGGGAGAGGGAGAGTGAGGGGGAGGGAGAGTGTGAGGGGAGAGTGAGGGGGAGGGAGAGTGAGGGGTTAGGAGAGTGAGGGGGTGGGAGACTGAGGTGAAGAGGGAGAGGGACCGAGAGGGGAGAGGGAGAGTGAGGGGGGAGGGAGAGTGAGGAGTTGGGAGACTGAGGTGGAGAGGGAGAGTGACTGGGAGAGTGAGAGTGACGGGGAGAGGGAGTGTGAGGGGGAGAGGGAGTTTGAGGGGGTGAGGGAGTTTGAGGGGGAGAGTGAGTGTGAGGGGGAGAGTGTGAGGGGAGGGAGAGTGTGAGGGGGAGAGGGAGAGTGAGGGGGAGAGGGAGAGTGAGGGGGAGGGAGAGTGAGGGGGAGGGAGAGTGAGGGGGAGGGAGAGTGAGGGGGTGGGAGACTGAGGTGAAGAGGGAGAGTGACGGGGAGAGGGAGTATGAGGGGGTGAGGCAGAGTGAGGGGGAGAGGGACAGTGAGCGGGAGGGAGTGTGAGGCGGAGAGGGACAGTGGGGGGAGGGAGAGTGAGGGGTAGGAGACTGAGGTGAAGAGGGAGTGTGAGGGGGAAAGTGAGGGGGAGGGGGAGGAGGAGAGTGAGGGGTGAGGGAGAGTGAGAGGGAGAGTGAGGGGCAGGGAGAGTGAGGGGGTGGGAGACTGAGGTGAAGAGGGAGTATGAGAGGGAGAGTGAGGGGAGGGGGAGAGTGAGGGGAGAGGGAGAGTGAGAGTGAGGGGGTGGGAGACTGAGGTGAAGAGGGAGACTGAGGTGAAGAGGGAGAGTGACGGGGAGAGGGAGAGTTAGGGGGAGTGGGAGAGTGAGGGGGAGGGAGAGTGAGGGGGTGGGAGACTGTGAAGAGGGAGTATGAGAGGGAGAGTGAGGGGAGGGGGAGAGTGATGGGAGAGGTAGAGTGAGAGTGAGGGGGTGGGAGACTGAGGTGGAGAGGGAGAATGAGGGGAAGAGGGAGAGTGACAGAGAGGGGGAGAGGGAGAGAGAGTGAGTGGGAGAGGGAGAGTGAGTGTGAGGGGGAGAGTGAGTGTGAGGGGGAGAGGGAGAGTGAGGGGGAGAGGGAGAGTGAGGGGGAGAGGGAGAGTGAGGGGGAGAGGGAGTGGGGGGGGAGAGGGAGAGTGAGAGTGTGAGGGGGAGGGAGAGTGAGGGGGAGGGAAAGTGGGGGGTTGGGAGAGTGAGGGGGTGGGAGAGTGAGGGGGTGGGAGACTGAGGTGAAGAGGGAGAGTGAGGGGGAGAGGGAGAGTGACGGGGAGAGGGAGAGTGACGGGGAGAGGGAGAGTGAGTGGGAGAGGGTGAGTGAGAGTTAGAGGGACAGTGAGGCAGTGGGAGACTGAGGTGAAGAGGGAGTATGAAAGGGAGAGTGAGGGGAGGGGGAGAGTGATGGGAAAGGGAGAGTGAGAGTGAGGGGGAAAGTGAGTGTGAGGGGGAGAGTGAGTGTGAGGGGGAGAGGGAGAGGGAGAGTGAGGGGGAGAGGGAGTGTGAGGGGGAGAGGGAGTGTGAGGGGGAGAGGGAGAGTGAGGGGGAGGGAGAGTGTGAGGGGAGAGGGAGAGTGAGAGTGAGGGGGTGGGAGACTGAGGTGGAGAGGGAGAATGAGGGGAAGAGGGAGAGTGACGGCGAGGGGGAGAGGGAGAGTGATAGGGAGAGAGAGTGAGGGGGAGAGGGAGTGTGAGGGGGAGAGTGAGGGGGAGAGTGGGTGTGAGGGGGAGAGGGAGAGTGAGGGGAGAGGGAGAGTGAGGGGGAGGGAGAGTGAAGGGGTGGGAGACTGAGGTGAAGAGGCAGAGTGATGGGAAGAGGGAGACTGAGGTGGAGAGGGATAGTGAGGGCAAGAGTGAGAGTGAGGGGGTGGGAGACTGAGGTGAAGAGGGAGACTGAGGTGAAGAGGGAGACTGAGGTGAAGAGGGAGAGTGACGGGGAGAGGGAGAGTTAGGGGGAGTGGGAGAGTGAGGGGGAGGGAGAGTGAGGGGGTGGAGACTGTGAAGAGGGAGTATGAGAGGGAGAGTGAGGGGAGGGGGAGAGTGATGGGAGAGGGAGAGTGAGAGTGAGGGGGTGGGAGACTGAGGTGGAGAGGGAGAATGAGGGGAAGAGGGAGAGTGACAGAGAGGGGGAGAGGGAGAGAGAGTGAGTGGGAGAAGGAGAGTGAGTGTGAGGGGGAGAGTGAGTGTGAGGGGGAGAGGGTGAGTGAGAGTTAGAGGGACAGTGAGGCAGTGGGAGACTGAGGTGAAGAGGAAGTATGAAAGGGAGAGTGGGGGAGGGGGAGAGTGATGGGAAAGGGAGAGTGAGAGTGAGGGGGAAAGTGAGTGTGAGGGGGAGAGTGAGTGTGAGGGGGAGAGGGAGAGTGAGGGGGAGAGGGAGTGTGAGGGGGAGAGGGAGAGTGAGGGGGAGGGAGAGTGTGAGGGGGAGGGAGAGTGTGAGGGGAGAGTGAGGGGGAGGGAGAGTGAGGGGTTAGGAGAGTGAGGGGGTGGGAGACTGAGGTGAAGAGGGAGAGGGACCGAGAGGGGAGAGGGAGAGTGAGGGGGGAGGGAGAGTGAGGAGTTGGGAGACTGAGGTGGAGAGGGAGAGTGACTGGGAGAGTGAGAGTGACGGGGAGAGGGAGTGTGAGGGGGAGAGGGAGTTTGAGGGGGTGAGGGAGTTTGAGGGGGAGAGTGAGTGTGAGGGGGAGAGTGTGAGGGGAGGGAGAGTGTGAGGGGGAGAGGGAGAGTGAGGGGGAGAGGGAGAGTGAGGGGGAGGGAGAGTGAGGGGGAGGGAGAGTGAGGGGGTGGGAGACTGAGGTGAAGAGGGAGAGTGACGGGGAGAGGGAGTATGAGGGGGTGAGGCAGAGTGAGGGGGAGAGGGACAGTGAGCGGGAGGGAGTGTGAGGCGGAGAGAGACAGTGGGGGGAGGGAGAGTGAGGGGTAGGAGACTGAGGTGAAGAGGGAGTGTGAGGGGGAAAGTGAGGGGGAGGGGGAGGAGGAGAGTGAGGGGAGAGGGAGAGTGAGAGGGAGAGTGAGGGGCAGGGAGAGTGAGGGGGTGGGAGACTGAGGTGAAGAGGGAGTATGAGAGGGAGAGTGAGGGGAGGGGGAGAGTGAGGGGAGAGGGAGAGTGAGAGTGAGGGGGTGGGAGACTGAGGTGAAGAGGGAGACTGAGGTGAAGAGGGAGAGTGACGGGGAGAGGGAGAGTTAGGGGGAGTGGGAGAGTGAGGGGGAGGGAGAGTGAGGGGGTGGGAGACTGTGAAGAGGGAGTATGAGAGGGAGAGTGAGGGGAGGGGGAGAGTGATGGGAGAGGGAGAGTGAAAGTGAGGGGGTGGGAGACTGAGGTGGAGAGGGAGAATGAGGGGAAGAGGGAGAGTGACGGAGAGAGGGAGAGTGACGAGGAGAGAGGGAGAGTGACGAGGAGAGGGGAGAGAGGGGGAGAGGGAGAGTGAGTGTGAGGGGGAGGGAGAGTGAGTGTGAGGGGGAGGGAGAGTGACTGGGAGAGGGAGGGTGACGGGGAGAGGGAGTGTGAGGGGGTGGGAGACTGAGGTGAAGAGGGAGAGTGACGGAGAGGGGGAGAGGGAGAGTGAGGGGGGAGGGAGAGTGAGGGGGAGGGAGAGTGAGGGGTTGGGAGACTGAGGTGGAGAGGGAGACTGAGGGGAAGAGGGAGAGTGACTGGGAGAGGGAGAGTGAGGGGGAGGGAGAGTGTCAGGGGGAGAGGGAGAGTGAGAGGGAGAGGGAGAGGGAGGGGGAGGGAGAGTGAGGGGGTGGGAGACAGGTGAAGAGGGAGAGTGACGGGGAGAGGGAGAGTGACGAGGAGAGGTAGAGTGAGAGTGAGGGGGTGGGAGACTGAGGTGAAGAGGGAGAGTGACGGGGAGAGGGAGCGTGAGGGGGCTAGGTTGAGTGAGAGTTAGAGGGACAGTGAGGCGGTGGGAGACTGAGGTGAAGAGGGAGTATGAAAGGGAGAGTGAGGGGAGGGGGAGAGTGATGGGAGAGGGAGAGTGAGAGTGAGGGGGTGGGAGACTGAGGTGGAGAGGGAGAATGAGGGGAAGAGGGAGAGTGACGGAGAGGGTGAGAGGGAGAGAGAGAGTGAATGGGAGAGGAAGAGGGAGAGTGAGGGGGAGAGTGAGTGTGAGGGAGAGAGTGAGTGTGAGGGGGAGAGGGAGAGTGAGGGGGAGAGGGAGTGTGAGGGGGAGAGGGAGAGTGTGAGGGGAGGGAGAGTGAGGGGCAGGGAGAGTGAGGGGTTGGGAGAGTGATGGGGTGGGAGAGTGAGGGGGTGGGAGACTGAGGTGAAGAGTGACAGAGAGAGTGAGGGGGAGAGGGAGTGTGAGGGGGAGAGTGAGTGTGAGGGGAGAATGAGTGTGAGGCAGAGAGGGAGAGGGACGGGGAGAGGGAGAGTGATGGGGAGAGGAAGTGTGAGGGGGAGAGGGAGAGTGAGGTGAAGAGGCAGAGTGATGGGAAGAGGGAGACTGAGGTGGAGAGGGATAGTGAGGGCAAGAGTGAGAGTGAGGGGGTGGGAGACTGAGGTGAAGAGGGAGACTGAGGTGAAGAGGGAGACTGAGGTGAAGAGGGAGAGTGACGGGGAGAGGGAGAGTTAGGGGGAGTGGGAGAGTGAGGGGGAGGGAGAGTGAGGGGGTGGAGACTGTGAAGAGGGAGTATGAGAGGGAGAGTGAGGGGATGGGGAGAGTGATGGGAGAGGGAGAGTGAGAGTGAGGGGGTGGGAGACTGAGGTGGAGAGGGAGAATGAGGGGAAGAGGGAGAGTGACAGAGAGGGGGAGAGGGAGAGAGAGTGAGTGGGAGAAGGAGAGTGAGTGTGAGGGGGAGAGTGAGTGTGAGGGGGAGAGGGTGAGTGAGAGTTAGAGGGACAGTGAGGCAGTGGGAGACTGAGGTGAAGAGGAAGTATGAAAGGGAGAGTGGGGGAGGGGGAGAGTGATGGGAAAGGGAGAGTGAGAGTGAGGGGGAAAGTGAGTGTGAGGGGGAGAGTGAGTGTGAGGGGGAGAGGGAGAGTGAGGGGGAGAGGGAGTGTGAGGGGGAGAGGGAGAGTGAGGGGGAGGGAGAGTGTGAGGGGAGAGTGAGGGGGAGGGAGAGTGAGGGGTTAGGAGAGTGAGGGGGTGGGAGACTGAGGTGAAGAGGGAGAGGGACCGAGAGGGGAGAGGGAGAGTGAGGGGGGAGGGAGAGTGAGGAGTTGGGAGACTGAGGTGGAGAGGGAGAGTGACTGGGAGAGTGAGAGTGACGGGGAGAGGGAGTGTGAGGGGGAGAGGGAGTTTGAGGGGGTGAGGGAGTTTGAGGGGGAGAGTGAGTGTGAGGGGGAGAGTGTGAGGGGAGGGAGAGTGTGAGGGGGAGAGGGAGAGTGAGGGGGAGAGGGAGAGTGAGGGTGAGGGAGAGTGAGGGGGAGGGAGAGTGAGGGGGAGGGAGAGTGAGGGGGTGGGAGACTGAGGTGAAGAGGGAGAGTGACGGGGAGAGGGAGTATGAGGGGGTGAGGCAGAGTGAGGGGGAGAGGGACAGTGAGCGGGAGGGAGTGTGAGGCGGAGAGGGACAGTGGGGGGAGGGAGAGTGAGGGGTAGGAGACTGAGGTGAAGAGGGAGTGTGAGGGGGAAAGTGAGGGGGAGGGGGAGGAGGAGAGTGAGGGGAGAGGGAGAGTGAGAGGGAGAGTGAGGGGCAGGGAGAGTGAGGGGGTGGGAGACTGAGGTGAAGAGGGAGTATGAGAGGGAGAGTGAGGGGAGGGGGAGAGTGAGGGGAGAGGGAGAGTGAGAGTGAGGGGGTGGGAGACTGAGGTGAAGAGGGAGACTGAGGTGAAGAGGGAGAGTGACGGGGAGAGGGAGAGTTAGGGGGAGTGGGAGAGTGAGGGGGAGGGAGAGTGAGGGGGTGGGAGACTGTGAAGAGGGAGTATGAGAGGGAGAGTGAGGGGAGGGGGAGAGTGATGGGAGAGGTAGAGTGAGAGTGAGGGGGTGGGAGACTGAGGTGGAGAGGGAGAATGAGGGGAAGAGGGAGAGTGACAGAGAGGGGGAGAGGGAGAGAGAGTGAGTGGGAGAGGGAGAGTGAGTGTGAGGGGGAGAGTGAGTGTGAGGGGGAGAGGGAGAGTGAGGGGGAGAGGGAGAGTGAGGGGGAGAGGGAGTGGGGGGGGAGAGGGAGAGTGAGAGTGTGAGGGGGAGGGAGAGTGAGGGGGAGGGAAAGTGGGGGGTTGGGAGAGTGAGGGGGTGGGAGAGTGAGGGGGTGGGAGACTGAGGTGAAGAGGGAGAGTGAGGGGGAGAGGGAGAGTGACGGGGAGAGGGAGAGTGACGGGGAGAGGGAGAGTGAGTGGGAGAGGGTGAGTGAGAGTTAGAGGGACAGTGAGGCAGTGGGAGACTGAGGTGAAGAGGGAGTATGAAAGGGAGAGTGAGGGGAGGGGGAGAGTGATGGGAAAGGGAGAGTGAGAGTGAGGGGGAAAGTGAGTGTGAGGGGGAGAGTGAGTGTGAGGGGGAGAGGGAGAGTGAGGGGGAGAGGGAGTGTGAGGGGGAGAGGGAGTGTGAGGGGGAGAGGGAGAGTGAGGGGGAGGGAGAGTGTGAGGGGAGAGTGAGGGGAGAGGGAGAGTGAGAGTGAGGGGGTGGGAGACTGAGGTGGAGAGGGAGAATGAGGGGAAGAGGGAGAGTGACGGCGAGGGGGAGAGGGAGAGTGATAGGGAGAGAGAGTGAGGGGGAGAGGGAGTGTGAGGGGGAGAGTGAGTGGGAGAGTGAGTGTGAGGGGGAGAGGGAGAGTGAGGGGAGAGGGAGAGTGAGGGGGAGGGAGAGTGAAGGGGTGGGAGACTGAGGTGAAGAGGGAGAGTGAGGGGAAGAGGGAGAGGGACCGAGAGGGGAGAGGGAGAGTGAGGGGCGAGGGAGAGTGAGGAGTTGGGAGACTGAGGTGGAGAGGGAGAGTGACTGGGAGAGTGAGAGTGACGGGGAGAGGGAGTGTGAGGGGGAGAGGGAGTTTGAGGGGGTGAGGGAGTTTGAGGGGGAGAGTGAGTGTGAGGGGGAGAGTGTGAGGGGAGGGAGAGTGTGAGGGGGAGAGGGACAGTGAGGGGGAGAGGGAGAGTGAGGGGGAGGGAGAGTGAGGGGGTGGGAGACTGAGGTGAAGAGGGAGAGTGACGGGGAGAGGGAGTATGAGGGGGTGAGGCAGAGTGAGGGGGAGAGGGACTGTGAGCGGGAGGGAGTGTGAGGCGGAGAGGGACAGTGGGGGGAGGGAGAGTGAGGGGTAGGAGACAGAGGTGAAGAGGGAGAGTGAGGGGAAGAGGGAGAGGGACCGAGAGGGGAGAGGGAGAGTGAGAGGCGAGGGAGAGTGAGGAGTTGGGAGACTGAGGTGGAGAGGGAGAGTGACTGGGAGAGTGAGAGTGACGGGGAGAGGGAGTGTGAGGGGGAGAGGGAGTTTGAGGGGGTGAGGGAGTTTGAGGGGGAGAGTGAGTGTGAGGGGGAGAGTGTGAGGGGAGGGAGAGTGTGAGGGGGAGAGGGAGAGTGAGGGGGAGAGGGAGAGTGAGGGGGAGGGAGAGTGAGGGGGTGGGAGACTGAGGTGAAGAGGGAGAGTGACGGGGAGAGGGAGTATGAGGGGGTGAGGCAGAGTGAGGGGGAGAGGGACTGTGAGCGGGAGGGAGTGTGAGGCGGAGAGGGACAGTGGGGGGAGGGAGAGTGAGGGGTAGGAGACTGAGGTGAAGAGGGAGTGTGAGGGGGAGAGTGAGGGGGAGGGGGAGGGGGAGAGTGAGGGGAGAGGGAGAGTGAGAGGGAGAGTGAGGGGCAGGGAGAGTGAGGGGGTGGGAGACTGAGGTGAAGAGGGAGTATGAGAGGGAGAGTGAGGGGAGGGGGAGAGTGAGGGGAGAGGGAGAGTGAGAGTGAGGGGGTGGGAGACTGAGGTGGAGAGGGAGAATGAGGGGAAGAGGGAGAGTGACGGCGAGATAGTGACGGGGAGATGGAGAGGGAGTGTGAGGGGGAGAGTGAGTGTGAGGGGGAGAGTGAGTGTGAGGGGGAGAGGGAGCAAGAGTGAGGGGGTGGGAGACTGAGGTGAAGAGGGAGAGTGAGGGGAAGAGGGAGAGTGAGGGGGGAGGGAGAGTGAGGGGTTGGGAGACTGAGGTGAAGAGGGAGACTGACTGGGAGAGGGAGAGTGACGGGGAGAGGGAGTGTGAGGGGGAGAGGGAGCTTGAGGGGGAGAGGTAGAGTGAGGGGGAGGGAGAGTGTGAGGGGGAGGGAGAGTATGAGGGGGAAGGAGAGTGTGAGGGGGAGAGGGAGAGTGAGGGGGAGAGGGAGAGTGAGGGGGAGGGAGAGTGTGAGGGGGAGGGAGAGTATGAGGGGGAAGGAGAGTGTGAGGGGGAGAGGGAGAGTGAGGGGGAGAGGGAGACTGAGGTGGAGAGGGAGAATGAGGGGAAGAGGGAGAGTGACGGCGAGGGGAAGAGGGTGAGTGACTGGGAGAGGGAGAGTGAGAGTGAGGGGGTGGGAGACTGAGGTGAAGAGGGAGAGTGAGGGAGAGGGAGAGTGAGGGGGAGGGAGAGTGAGGGGCTGGGAGACAGGTGAAGAGGGAGAGTGACGGGGAGAGGGAGCGTGAGGGGGAGAGGGTGAGTGAGAGTTAGAGGGACAGTGAGGCGGTGGGAGACTGAGGTGAAGAGGGAGAGTGACGGGGAGAGGGAGCGTGAGGGGGAGAGGGAGAGTGAGAGTGAGGCGGTGGGAGACTGAGGTGAAGAGAGAGAGTGAGAGGAAGAGGGAGAGTGACGGAGAGGGGGAGAGGGAGAGTGACGGAGAGTGAGGGGAGGGGGAGAGTGAGGGGGGAGGGAGAGTGAGGGGGTGGTAGACTGAGGTGAAGAGGGAGAGTGAGGGGAAGAGGGAGAGTGACGGAGAGGGGAGAGAGGGGGAGAGGGAGAGTGACAGGGAGAGAGAGTGAGGGGGAGAGGGAGAGTGAGGGGAAGAGGGAGAGTGACGGAGAGGGGAGAGAGGGGGAGAGGGAGAGTGACAGGGAGAGAGAGTGAGGGGGAGAGGGAGAGTGAGGGGAAGAGGGAGTGTGAGGGGGAGTGGGAGAGTGAGTGTGAGGGGGAGGGAGAGTGAGTGTGAGGGGGAGGGAGAGTGACTGGGAGAGGGAGGGTGACGGGGAGAGGGAGTGTGAGGGGGTGGGAGACTGAGGTGAAGAGGGAGAGTGACGGAGAGGGGGAGAGGGAGAGTGAGGGGGAGGGAGAGTGAGGGGGAGGGAGAGTGAGGGGTTGGGAGACTGAGGTGGAGAGGGAGACTGAGGGGAAGAGGGAGAGTGACTGGGAGAGGGAGAGTGAGGGGGAGGGAGAGTGTCAGGGGGAGAGGGAGAGTGAGAGGGAGAGGGAGAGGGAGGGGGAGGGAGAGTGAGGGGGTGGGAGACAGGTGAAGAGGGAGAGTGACGGGGAGAGGGAGAGTGACGAGGAGAGGGAGAGTGAGAGTGAGGGGGTGGGAGACTGAGGTGAAGAGGGAGAGTGACGGGGAGAGGGAGCGTGAGGGGGAGAGGGTGAGTGAGAGTTAGAGGGACAGTGAGGCGGTGGGAGACTGAGGTGAAGAGGGAGTATGAAAGGGAGAGTGAGGGGAGGGGGAGAGTGATGGGAGAGGGAGAGTGAGAGTGAGGGGGTGGGAGACTGAGGTGGAGAGGGAGAATGAGGGGAAGAGGGAGAGTGACGGAGAGGGGGAGAGGGAGAGAGAGTGAGTGGGAGAGGAAGAGAGAGAGTGAGTGGGAGAGGAAGAGGGAGAGTGAGGGGGAGAGTGAGTGTGAGGGAGAGAGTGAGTGTGAGGGGGAGAGGGAGAGTGAGGGGGAGAGGGAGTGTGAGGGGGAGAGGGAGAGTGTGAGGGGAGGGAGAGTGAGGGGCAGGGAGAGTGAGGGGTTGGGAGAGTGAGGGGGTGGGAGAGTGACGAGGACAGGGAGAGTGAGAGTGAGGGGGTGGGAGACTGAGGTGAAGAGGGAGAGTGAGAGTGAGGGGGGTGGGAGAGTGAGGGGGGTGGGAGAGTGAGAGGGGTGGGAAATTGAGGGGGTGGGAGACTGAGGTGAAGAGGGAGTATGAGAGGGAGAGTGAGGGGAGGTTGAGAGTGAGGGGAGAGGGAGAGTGAGAGTGAGGGGGTGGGAGACTGAGGTGGAGAGGGAGAATGAGGGGAAGAGGGAGAGTGACGGCGAGGGGGAGAGGGAGAGTGATAGGGAGAGAGAGTGAGGGGGAGAGGGAGTGTGAGGGGGAGAGTGAGGGGGAGAGTGAGTGTGAGGGGGAGAGGGAGAGTGAGGGGAGAGGGAGAGTGGGGGGAGGGAGATTGAAGGGGTGGGAGACTGAGGTGAAGAGGGAGAGTGAGGGGAAAAGGGAGAGTGACTGGGAGAGGGAGAGTGACGGGGAGAGGGAGAGTGAGGGGGAGAGGGAGTTTGAGGGGGACAGGGAGTTTGAGGGGGAGAGTGAGTGTGGGGGAGAGGGTGAAGGGGAGGGAGAGTGTGAGGGGGAGGGAGAGTGTGAGGGGGAGAGGGAGAGTGAGGGGGTGGGAGACTGAGGTGAAGAGGGAGAGTGACAAGGAGAGGGAGTATGAGGGGTGAGGCAGAGTGAGGGGGAGAGGGACAGTGAGGGGGAGGGAGTGTGAGGCGGAGAGGGACAGTGATGGGGAGGGAGAGTGTGGGGGTAGGAGACTGAGGTGAAGAGGGAGTGTGAGGGGGAGAGTGAGGGGAGGGGGATGGGGAGAGTGAGGGGAGAGGGAGAGTGGGAGGGACAGTGAGGGGAAGAGGGAGAGTGACGGGGAGAGAGTGTGGGGAGAGGGAGAGGGAGAGGGAGGGAGAGTGAGGGGGTGGGAGACTGAGGTGAAGAGGGAGTATGAGAGGGAGAGTGAGGGGAGGGGTAGAGTGAGGGTGATAGGGAGAGAGAGTGAGGGGGAGAGGGAGTGTGAGGGGGAGAGTGAGTGTGAGGGGGAGAGGGAGAGTTAGGGGAGAGGGAGAGTGAGGGGGAGGGAGAGTGAGGGGGTGGGAGACTGAGGTGAAGAGGGAGCGTGAGGGGGAGAGGGTAAGTGAGAGTTAGAGGGACAGTGAGGCGGTGGGAGACTGAGGTGAAGAGAGAGAGTGAGAGGAAGAGGGAGAGTGACGGAGAGGGGGAGAGGGAGAGTGACGGAGAGGGGGAGTGGGAGAGTGAGGGGGGAGGGAGAGTGAGGGGTTGGGAGACTGAGGTGGAGAGGGAGACTGAGGTGAAGAGGGAGAGTGACTGGGAGAGGGAGAGTGACGGGGAGAGGGAGTGTGAGGTGGAGAGAGAATTTGAGGGGGAGAGTGAGTGTGAGGGGGAGAGGGAGAGTGAGGGGCAGAGGGAGTGTGAGGGGGAGGGGGAGAGTGAGGGGGAGGGAGAGTCTGAGGGGGAGGGAGAGTGTGAGGGGGAGAGGTAGAGTGAGGGGGTGGTAGACTGAGGTGAAGAGGGAGTATGAGAGGGAGAGTGAGGGGAGGGGTAGAGTGAGGGTGATAGGGAGAGAGAGTGAGGGGGAGAGGGAGTGTGAGGGGGAGAGTGAGTGTGAGGGGGAGAGGGAGAGTTAGGGGAGAGGGAGAGTGAGGGGGAGGGAGAGTGAGGGGGTGGGAGACTGAGGTGAAGAGGGAGCGTGAGGGGGAGAGGGTAAGTGAGAGTTAGAGGGACAGTGAGGCGGTGGGAGACTGAGGTGAAGAGAGAGAGTGAGAGGAAGAGGGAGAGTGACGGAGAGGGGGAGAGGGAGAGTGACGGAGAGGGGGAGTGGGAGAGTGAGGGGGGAGGGAGAGTGAGGGGTTGGGAGACTGAGGTGGAGAGGGAGACTGAGGTGAAGAGGGAGAGTGACTGGGAGAGGGAGAGTGACGGGGAGAGGGAGTGTGAGGTGGAGAGAGAATTTGAGGGGGAGAGTGAGTGTGAGGGGGAGAGGGAGAGTGAGGGGAGGGGGAGTGTGAGGGGGAGGGGGAGAGTGAGGGGGAGGGAGAGTGTGAGGGGGAGGGAGAGTGTGAGGGGGAGAGGTAGAGTGAGGGGGTGGTAGACTGAGGTGAAGAGGGAGAGTGAGGGGAAGAGGGAGAGTGACGGAGAGGGGAGAGAGGGGGAGAGGGAGAGTGAGTGTGAGGGGGAGGGAGAGTGAGTGTGAGGGGGAGGGAGAGTGACTGGGAGAGGGAGGGTGACGGGGAGAGGGAGTGTGAGGGGGTGGGAGACTGAGGTGAAGAGGGAGAGTGACGGAGAGGGGGAGAGGGAGAGTGAGGGGGAGGGAGAGTGAGGGGGAGGGAGAGTGAGGGGTTGGGAGACTGAGGTGGAGAGGGAGACTGAGGGGAAGAGGGAGAGTGACTGGGAGAGGGAGAGTGAGAGGGAGAGGGAGAGGGAGAGGGAGGGGGAGGGAGAGTGAGGGGGTGGGAGACAGGTGAAGAGGGAGAGTGACGGGGAGAGGGAGAGTGACGAGGAGAGGTAGAGTGAGAGTGAGGGGGTGGGAGACTGAGGTGAAGAGGGAGAGTGACGGGGAGAGGGAGCGTGAGGGGGCTAGGTTGAGTGAGAGTTAGAGGGACAGTGAGGCGGTGGGAGACTGAGGTGAAGAGGGAGTATGAAAGGGAGAGTGAGGGGAGGGGGAGAGTGATGGGAGAGGGAGAGTGAGAGTGAGGGGGTGGGAGACTGAGGTGGAGAGGGAGAATGAGGGGAAGAGGGAGAGTGACGGAGAGGGTGAGAGGGAGAGAGTGAGTGGGAGAGGAAGAGAGAGAGTGAATGGGAGAGGAAGAGGGAGAGTGAGGGGGAGAGTGAGTGTGAGGGAGAGAGTGAGTGTGAGGGGGAGAGGGAGAGTGAGGGGGAGAGGGAGTGTGAGGGGGAGAGGGAGAGTGTGAGGGGAGGGAGAGTGAGGGGCAGGGAGAGTGAGGGGTTGGGAGAGTGATGGGGTGGGAGAGTGAGGGGGTGGGAGAGTGAGGGGGTGGGAGACTGAGGTGAAGAGGGAGAGTGAGGGGGAGAGGGAGAGTGAGGGGGGTGGGAGAGTGAGGGGGGTGGGAGAGTGAGGGGGGTGGGAGACAGAGGTGAAGAGGGAGTATGAGAGGGAGAGTGAGGGGAGGTTGAGAGTGAGGGGAGAGGGAGAGTGAGAGTGAGGGGGTGGGAGACTGAGGGGAAAAGGGAGAGTGACTGGGAGAGGGAGAGTGACGGGGAGAGGGAGTGTGAGGGGGAGAGGGAGTTTGAGGGGTACAGGGAGTTTGAGGGGGAGAGTGAGTGTGGGGGAGAGGGTGAAGGGGAGGGAGAGTGTGAGGGGGAGGGAGAGTGTGAGGGGGAGGGAGAGTGACTGGGAGAGGGAGGGTGACGGGGAGAGGGAGTGTGAGGGGGTGGGAGACTGAGGTGAAGAGGGAGAGTGACGGAGAGGGGGAGAGGGAGAGTGAGGGGGGAGGGAGAGTGAGGGGGAGGGAGAGTGAGGGGTTGGGAGACTGAGGTGGAGAGGGAGACTGAGGGGAAGAGGGAGAGTGACTGGGAGAGGGAGAGTGAGGGGGAGGGAGAGTGTCAGGGGGAGAGGGAGAGTGAGAGGGAGAGGGAGAGGGAGGGGGAGGGAGAGTGAGGGGGTGGGAGACAGGTGAAGAGGGAGAGTGACGGGGAGAGGGAGAGTGACGAGGAGAGGTAGAGTGAGAGTGAGGGGGTGGGAGACTGAGGTGAAGAGGGAGAGTGACGGGGAGAGGGAGCGTGAGGGGGCTAGGTTGAGTGAGAGTTAGAGGGACAGTGAGGCGGTGGGAGACTGAGGTGAAGAGGGAGTATGAAAGGGAGAGTGAGGGGAGGGGGAGAGTGATGGGAGAGGGAGAGTGAGAGTGAGGGGGTGGGAGACTGAGGTGGAGAGGGAGAATGAGGGGAAGAGGGAGAGTGACGGAGAGGGTGAGAGGGAGAGAGAGTGAGTGGGAGAGGAAGAGAGAGAGTGAATGGGAGAGGAAGAGGGAGAGTGAGGGGGAGAGTGAGTGTGAGGGAGAGAGTGAGTGTGAGGGGGAGAGGGAGAGTGAGGGGGAGAGGGAGTGTGAGGGGGAGAGGGAGAGTGTGAGGGGAGGGAGAGTGAGGGGCAGGGAGAGTGAGGGGTTGGGAGAGTGATGGGGTGGGAGAGTGAGGGGGTGGGAGAGTGAGGGGGTGGGAGACTGAGGTGAAGAGGGAGAGTGAGGGGGAGAGGGAGAGTGAGGGGGGTGGGAGAGTGAGGGGGGTGGGAGAGTGAGGGGGGTGGGAGAGTGAGGGGGTGAGAGACAGAGGTGAAGAGGGAGTATGAGAGGGAGAGTGAGGGGAGGTTGAGAGTGAGGGGAGAGGGAGAGTGAGAGTGAGGGGGTGGGAGACTGAGGTGGAGAGGGAGAATGAGGGGAAGAGAGAGAGTGACGGCGAGGGGGAGAGGGAGAGTGATAGGGAGAGAGAGTGAGGGGCAGAGGGAGTGTGAGGGGGAGAGTGAGTGTGAGGGGGAGAGGGAGAGTGAGGGGAGAGGAAGAGTGAGGGCGAGGGAGAGTGAGGGGGTGGGAGACTGAGGTGAAGAGGGAGAGTGAGGGGAAAAGGGAGAGTGACTGGGAGAGGGAGAGTGAGGGGGAGAGGGAGAGTGAGGGGGAGAGGGAGTTTGAGGGGGAGAGTGAGTGTGGGGGAGAGGGTGAAGGGGAGGGAGAGTGTGAGGGGGAGGGAGAGTGTGAGGGGGAGAGGGAGAGTGAGGGGTTGGGAGACTGAGGTGAAGAGGGAGAGTGACGGGGAGAGGGAGTATGAGGGGTGAGGCAGAGTGAGGGGGAGAGTGAGTGTGAGGGAGAGAGTGAGTGTGAGGGGGAGAGGGAGAGTGAGGGGGAGAGGGAGTGTGAGGGGGAGAGGGAGAGTGTGAGGGGAGGGAGAGTGAGGGGCAGGGAGAGTGAGGGGTTGGGAGAGTGATGGGGTGGGAGAGTGAGGGGGAGGGAGAGTGAGTGTGAGGGGGAGGGAGAGTGACTGGGAGAGGGAGGGTGACGGGGAGAGGGAGTGTGAGGGGGTGGGAGACTGAGGTGAAGAGGGAGAGTGACGGAGAGGGGGAGAGGGAGAGTGAGGGGGGAGGGAGAGTGAGGGGGAGGGAGAGTGAGGGGGAGGGAGAGTGAGGGGTTGGGAGACTGAGGTGGAGAGGGAGACTGAGGGGTAGAGGGAGAGTGACTGGGAGAGGGAGAGTGAGGAGGAGGGAGAGTGTCAGGGGGAGAGGGAGAGTGAGAGGGAGAGGGAGGGAGAGTGAGGGGGTGGGAGACAGGTGAAGAGGGAGAGTGACGGGGAGAGGGAGAGTGACGAGGAGAGGTGGAGTGAGAGTGAGGGGGTGGGAGACTGAGGTGAAGAGGGAGAGTGACGGGGAGAGGGAGTGTGAGGGGGCTAGGGTGAGTGAGAGTTAGAGGGACAGTGAGGCGGTGGGAGACTGAGGTGAAGAGGGAGTATGAAAGGGAGAGTGAGGGGAGGGGGAGAGTGATGGGAGAGGGAGAGTGAGAGTGAGGGGGTGGGAGACTGAGGTGGAGAGGGAGAATGAGGGGAAGAGGGAGAGTGACGGAGAGGGTGAGAGGGAGAGAGAGTGAGTGGGAGAGGAAGAGAGAGAGTGAATGGGAGAGGAAGAGGGAGAGTGAGGGGGAGAGTGAGTGTGAGGGAGAGAGTGAGTGTGAGGGGGAGAGGGAGAGTGAGGGGGAGAGGGAGTGTGAGGGGGAGAGGGAGAGTGTGAGGGGAGGGAGAGTGAGGGGCAGGGAGAGTGAGGGGTTGGGAGAGTGAGGGGGTGGGAGAGTGAGGGGGTGGGAGAGTGAGGGGGTGGGAGACTGAGGTGAAGAGGGAGAGTGAGGGGGAGAGGGAGAGTGAGGGGGGTGGGAGAGTGAGGGGGGTGGGAGAGTGAGGGGGGTGGGAGAGTGAGGGGGTGGGAGACAGAGGTGAAGAGGGAGTATGAGAGGGAGAGTGAGGGGAGGTTGAGAGTGAGGGGAGAGGGAGAGTGAGAGTGAGGGGGTGGGAGACTGAGGTGGAGAGGGAGAATGAGGGGAAGAGGGAGAGTGACGGCGAGGGGGAGAGGGAGAGTGATAGGGAGAGAGAGTGAGGGGCAGAGGGAGTGTGAGGGGGAGAGGGAGAGGGAGAGTGAGGTGGAGAGGGAGACTGAGGGGAAAAGGGAGAGTGACTGGGAGAGGGAGAGTGACGGGGAGAGGGAGAGTGAGGGGGAGAGGGAGTTTGAGGGGTACAGGGATTTTGAGGGGGAGAGTGAGTGTGGGGGAGAGGGTGAAGGGGAGGGAGAGTGTGAGGGGGAGGGAGAGTGACTGGGAGAGGGAGGGTGACGGGGAGAGGGAGTGTGAGGGGGTGGGAGACTGAGGTGAAGAGGGAGAGTGACGGAGAGGGGGAGAGTGATGGGAGAGGGAGAGTGAGAGTGAGGGGGTGGGAGACTGAGGTGGAGAGGGAGAATGAGGGGAAGAGGGAGAGTGACGGAGAGGGTGAGAGGGAGAGAGAGTGAGTGGGAGAGGAAGAGAGAGAGTGAATGGGAGAGGAAGAGGGAGAGTGAGGGGGAGAGTGAGTGTGAGGGAGAGAGTGAGTGTGAGGGGGAGAGGGAGAGTGAGGGGGAGAGGGAGTGTGAGGGGGAGAGGGAGAGTGTGAGGGGAGGGAGAGTGAGGGGCAGGGAGAGTGAGGGGTTGGGAGAGTGATGGGGTGGGAGAGTGAGGGGGTGGGAGAGTGAGGGGGTGGGAGACTGAGGTGAAGAGGGAGAGTGAGGGGGAGAGGGAGAGTGAGGGGGGTGGGAGAGTGAGGGGGGTGGGAGAGTGAGGGGGGTGGGAGAGTGAGGGGGTGAGAGACAGAGGTGAAGAGGGAGTATGAGAGGGAGAGTGAGGGGAGGTTGAGAGTGAGGGGAGAGGGAGAGTGAGAGTGAGGGGGTGGGAGACTGAGGTGGAGAGGGAGAATGAGGGGAAGAGAGAGAGTGACGGCGAGGGGGAGAGGGAGAGTGATAGGGAGAGAGAGTGAGGGGCAGAGGGAGTGTGAGGGGGAGAGTGAGTGTGAGGGGGAGAGGGAGAGTGAGGGGAGAGGGAGAGTGAGGGCGAGGGAGAGTGAGGGGGTGGGAGACTGAGGTGAAGAGGGAGAGTGAGGGGAAAAGGGAGAGTGACTGGGAGAGGGAGAGTGAGGGGGAGAGGGAGAGTGAGGGGGAGAGGGAGTTTGAGGGGGAGAGTGAGTGTGGGGGAGAGGGTGAAGGGGAGGGAGAGTGTGAGGGGGAGGGAGAGTGTGAGGGGGAGAGGGAGAGTGAGGGGTTGGGAGACTGAGGTGAAGAGGGAGAGTGACGGGGAGAGGGAGTATGAGGGGTGAGGCAGAGTGAGGGGGAGAGGGACAGTGAGGGGGAGGGAGTGTGAGGCGGAGAGGGACAGTGATGGGGAGGGAGAGTGTGGGGGTAGGAGACTGAGGTGAAGAGGGAGTGTGAGGGGGAGTGTGAGGGGGAGGGGGATGGGGAGAGTGAGGGGAGAGGGAGAGTGGGAGGGAGAGTGAGGGGAAGAGGGAGAGTGATGGGGAGAGAGTGTGGGGAGAGGGAGAGGGAGAGGGAGGGAGAGTGAGGGGGTGGGAGACTGAGGTGAAGAGGGAGTATGAGAGGGAGAGTGAGGGGAGGGGTAGAGTGAGGGTGATAGGGAGAGAGAGTGAGGGGGAGAGGGAGTGTGAGGGGGAGAGTGAGTGTGAGGGGGAGAGGGAGAGTGAGGGGAGAGGGAGAGTGAGGGGGAGGGAGAGTGAGGGGGTGGGAGAGTGAGGGGGTGGGAGACTGAGGTGAAGAGGGAGAGTGAGGGGAAGAGGGAGAGTGACGGAGAGGGGGAGAGGGAGAGTGAAGGGGGAGGGGGAGAGGGAGAGGGAGAGTGAGGTGGAGAGGGAGACTGAGGGGAAAAGGGAGAGTGACTGGGAGAGGGAGAGTGACGGGGAGAGGGAGAGTGAGGGGGAGAGGGAGTTTGAGGGGTACAGGGAGTTTGAGGGGGAGAGTGAGTGTGGGGGAGAGGGGGAAGGGGAGGGAGAGTGTGAGGGGGAGGGAGAGTGTGAGGGGGAGAGGGAGAGTGAGTGGTTGGGAGACTGAGGGGAAGAGGGAGAGTGACTGGGAGAGGGAGAGTGAGGGGGGTGGGAGAGTGAGGGAGGTGGGAGAGTGAGGGGGGAGGGAGAGTGATGGGGAGGGAGAGTGAGGGGGGTAGGGAGAGTGAGGGGTTGGGAGACTGAGGTGGAGAGGGAGACTGAGGGGAAGAGGGAGAGTGACTGGGAGAGGGAGAGTGAGGGGGAGGGAGAGTGTCAGGGGGAGAGGGAGAGTGAGAGGAAGAGGGGGAGGGAGGGGGAGGGAGAGTGAGGGGGTGGGAGACAGGTGAAGAGGGAGAGTGATGGGGAGAGGGAGAGTGACGAGGAGAGGTAGAGTGAGAGTGAGGGGGTGGGAGACTGAGGTGAAGAGGGAGAGTGACGGGGAGAGGGAGTGTGAGGGGGCTAGGGTGAGTGAGAGTTAGAGGGACTGTGAGGCGGTGGGAGACTGAGGTGAAGAGGGAGTATGAAAGGGAGAGTGAGGGGAGGGGGAGAGTGATGGGAGAGGGAGAGTGAGAGTGAGGGGGTGGGAGACTGAGGTGGAGAGGGAGAATGAGGGGAAGAGGGAGAGTGACGGAGAGGGTGAGAGGGAGAGAGAGTGAGTGGGAGAGGAAGAGAGAGAGTGAATGGGAGAGGAAGAGGGAGAGTGAGGGGGAGAGTGAGTGTGAGGGAGAGAGTGAGTGTGAGGGGGAGAGGGAGAGTGAGGGGGAGAGGGAGTGTGAGGGGGAGAGGGAGAGTGTGAGGGGAGGGAGAGTGAGGGGCAGGGAGAGTGAGGGGTTGGGAGAGTGATGGGGTGGGAGAGTGAGGGGGTGGGAGAGTGAGGGGGTGGGAGACTGAGGTGAAGAGGGAGAGTGAGGGGGAGAGGGAGAGTGAGGGGGGTGGGAGAGTGAGGGGGGTGGGAGAGTGAGGGGGGTGGGAGACAGAGGTGAAGAGGGAGTATGAGAGGGAGAGTGAGGGGAGGTTGAGAGTGAGGGGAGAGGGAGAGTGAGAGTGAGGGGGTGGGAGACTGAGGGGAAAAGGGAGAGTGACTGGGAGAGGGAGAGTGACGGGGAGAGGGAGTGTGAGGGGGAGAGGGAGTTTGAGGGGTACAGGGAGTTTGAGGGGGAGAGTGAGTGTGGGGGAGAGGGTGAAGGGGAGGGAGAGTGTGAGGGGGAGGGAGAGTGTGAGGGGGAGGGAGAGTGACTGGGAGAGGGAGGGTGACGGGGAGAGGGAGTGTGAGGGGGTGGGAGACTGAGGTGAAGAGGGAGAGTGACGGAGAGGGGGAGAGGGAGAGTGAGGGGGGAGGGAGAGTGAGGGGGAGGGAGAGTGAGGGGTTGGGAGACTGAGGTGGAGAGGGAGACTGAGGGGAAGAGGGAGAGTGACTGGGAGAGGGAGAGTGAGGGGGAGGGAGAGTGTCAGGGGGAGAGGGAGAGTGAGAGGGAGAGGGAGAGGGAGGGGGAGGGAGAGTGAGGGGGTGGGAGACAGGTGAAGAGGGAGAGTGACGGGGAGAGGGAGAGTGACGAGGAGAGGTAGAGTCAGAGTGAGGGGGTGGGAGACTGAGGTGAAGAGGGAGAGTGACGGGGAGAGGGAGCGTGAGGGGGCTAGGTTGAGTGAGAGTTAGAGGGACAGTGAGGCGGTGGGAGACTGAGGTGAAGAGGGAGTATGAAAGGGAGAGTGAGGGGAGGGGGAGAGTGATGGGAGAGGGAGAGTGAGAGTGAGGGGGTGGGAGACTGAGGTGGAGAGGGAGAATGAGGGGAAGAGGGAGAGTGACGGAGAGGGTGAGAGGGAGAGAGAGTGAGTGGGAGAGGAAGAGAGAGAGTGAATGGGAGAGGAAGAGGGAGAGTGAGGGGGAGAGTGAGTGTGAGGGAGAGAGTGAGTGTGAGGGGGAGAGGGAGAGTGAGGGGGAGAGGGAGTGTGAGGGGGAGAGGGAGAGTGTGAGGGGAGGGAGAGTGAGGGGCAGGGAGAGTGAGGGGTTGGGAGAGTGATGGGGTGGGAGAGTGAGGGGGTGGGAGAGTGAGGGGGTGGGAGACTGAGGTGAAGAGGGAGAGTGAGGGGGAGAGGGAGAGTGAGGGGGGTGGGAGAGTGAGGGGGGTGGGAGAGTGAGGGGGGTGGGAGAGTGAGGGGGTGAGAGACAGAGGTGAAGAGGGAGTATGAGAGGGAGAGTGAGGGGAGGTTGAGAGTGAGGGGAGAGGGAGAGTGAGAGTGAGGGGGTGGGAGACTGAGGTGGAGAGGGAGAATGAGGGGAAGAGAGAGAGTGACGGCGAGGGGGAGAGGGAGAGTGATAGGGAGAGAGAGTGAGGGGCAGAGGGAGTGTGAGGGGGAGAGTGAGTGTGAGGGGGAGAGGGAGAGTGAGGGGAGAGGAAGAGTGAGGGCGAGGGAGAGTGAGGGGGTGGGAGACTGAGGTGAAGAGGGAGAGTGAGGGGAAAAGGGAGAGTGACTGGGAGAGGGAGAGTGAGGGGGAGAGGGAGAGTGAGGGGGAGAGGGAGTTTGAGGGGGAGAGTGAGTGTGGGGGAGAGGGTGAAGGGGAGGGAGAGTGTGAGGGGGAGGGAGAGTGTGAGGGGGAGAGGGAGAGTGAGGGGTTGGGAGACTGAGGTGAAGAGGGAGAGTGACGGGGAGAGGGAGTATGAGGGGTGAGGCAGAGTGAGGGGGAGAGTGAGTGTGAGGGAGAGAGTGAGTGTGAGGGGGAGAGGGAGAGTGAGGGGGAGAGGGAGTGTGAGGGGGAGAGGGAGAGTGTGAGGGGAGGGAGAGTGAGGGGCAGGGAGAGTGAGGGGTTGGGAGAGTGATGGGGTGGGAGAGTGAGGGGGAGGGAGAGTGAGTGTGAGGGGGAGGGAGAGTGACTGGGAGAGGGAGGGTGACGGGGAGAGGGAGTGTGAGGGGGTGGGAGACTGAGGTGAAGAGGGAGAGTGACGGAGAGGGGGAGAGGGAGAGTGAGGGGGGAGGGAGAGTGAGGGGGAGGGAGAGTGAGGGGGAGGGAGAGTGAGGGGTTGGGAGACTGAGGTGGAGAGGGAGACTGAGGGGTAGAGGGAGAGTGACTGGGAGAGGGAGAGTGAGGAGGAGGGAGAGTGTCAGGGGGAGAGGGAGAGTGAGAGGGAGAGGGAGGGAGAGTGAGGGGGTGGGAGACAGGTGAAGAGGGAGAGTGACGGGGAGAGGGAGAGTGACGAGGAGAGGTGGAGTGAGAGTGAGGGGGTGGGAGACTGAGGTGAAGAGGGAGAGTGACGGGGAGAGGGAGTGTGAGGGGGCTAGGGTGAGTGAGAGTTAGAGGGACAGTGAGGCGGTGGGAGACTGAGGTGAAGAGGGAGTATGAAAGGGAGAGTGAGGGGAGGGGGAGAGTGATGGGAGAGGGAGAGTGAGAGTGAGGGGGTGGGAGACTGAGGTGGAGAGGGAGAATGAGGGGAAGAGGGAGAGTGACGGAGAGGGTGAGAGGGAGAGAGAGTGAGTGGGAGAGGAAGAGAGAGAGTGAATGGGAGAGGAAGAGGGAGAGTGAGGGGGAGAGTGAGTGTGAGGGAGAGAGTGAGTGTGAGGGGGAGAGGGAGAGTGAGGGGGAGAGGGAGTGTGAGGGGGAGAGGGAGAGTGTGAGGGGAGGGAGAGTGAGGGGCAGGGAGAGTGAGGGGTTGGGAGAGTGAGGGGGTGGGAGAGTGAGGGGGTGGGAGAGTGAGGGGGTGGGAGACTGAGGTGAAGAGGGAGAGTGAGGGGGAGAGGGAGAGTGAGGGGGGTGGGAGAGTGAGGGGGGTGGGAGAGTGAGGGGGGTGGGAGAGTGAGGGGGTGGGAGACAGAGGTGAAGAGGGAGTATGAGAGGGAGAGTGAGGGGAGGTTGAGAGTGAGGGGAGAGGGAGAGTGAGAGTGAGGGGGTGGGAGACTGAGGTGGAGAGGGAGAATGAGGGGAAGAGGGAGAGTGACGGCGAGGGGGAGAGGGAGAGTGATAGGGAGAGAGAGTGAGGGGCAGAGGGAGTGTGAGGGGGAGAGGGAGAGGGAGAGTGAGGTGGAGAGGGAGACTGAGGGGAAAAGGGAGAGTGACTGGGAGAGGGAGAGTGACGGGGAGAGGGAGAGTGAGGGGGAGAGGGAGTTTGAGGGGTACAGGGATTTTGAGGGGGAGAGTGAGTGTGGGGGAGAGGGTGAAGGGGAGGGAGAGTGTGAGGGGGAGGGAGAGTGACTGGGAGAGGGAGGGTGACGGGGAGAGGGAGTGTGAGGGGGTGGGAGACTGAGGTGAAGAGGGAGAGTGACGGAGAGGGGGAGAGTGATGGGAGAGGGAGAGTGAGAGTGAGGGGGTGGGAGACTGAGGTGGAGAGGGAGAATGAGGGGAAGAGGGAGAGTGACGGAGAGGGTGAGAGGGAGAGAGAGTGAGTGGGAGAGGAAGAGAGAGAGTGAATGGGAGAGGAAGAGGGAGAGTGAGGGGGAGAGTGAGTGTGAGGGAGAGAGTGAGTGTGAGGGGGAGAGGGAGAGTGAGGGGGAGAGGGAGTGTGAGGGGGAGAGGGAGAGTGTGAGGGGAGGGAGAGTGAGGGGCAGGGAGAGTGAGGGGTTGGGAGAGTGATGGGGTGGGAGAGTGAGGGGGTGGGAGAGTGAGGGGGTGGGAGACTGAGGTGAAGAGGGAGAGTGAGGGGGAGAGGGAGAGTGAGGGGGGTGGGAGAGTGAGGGGGGTGGGAGAGTGAGGGGGGTGGGAGAGTGAGGGGGTGAGAGACAGAGGTGAAGAGGGAGTATGAGAGGGAGAGTGAGGGGAGGTTGAGAGTGAGGGGAGAGGGAGAGTGAGAGTGAGGGGGTGGGAGACTGAGGTGGAGAGGGAGAATGAGGGGAAGAGAGAGAGTGACGGCGAGGGGGAGAGGGAGAGTGATAGGGAGAGAGAGTGAGGGGCAGAGGGAGTGTGAGGGGGAGAGTGAGTGTGAGGGGGAGAGGGAGAGTGAGGGGAGAGGGAGAGTGAGGGCGAGGGAGAGTGAGGGGGTGGGAGACTGAGGTGAAGAGGGAGAGTGAGGGGAAAAGGGAGAGTGACTGGGAGAGGGAGAGTGAGGGGGAGAGGGAGAGTGAGGGGGAGAGGGAGTTTGAGGGGGAGAGTGAGTGTGGGGGAGAGGGTGAAGGGGAGGGAGAGTGTGAGGGGGAGGGAGAGTGTGAGGGGGAGAGGGAGAGTGAGGGGTTGGGAGACTGAGGTGAAGAGGGAGAGTGACGGGGAGAGGGAGTATGAGGGGTGAGGCAGAGTGAGGGGGAGAGGGACAGTGAGGGGGAGGGAGTGTGAGGCGGAGAGGGACAGTGATGGGGAGGGAGAGTGTGGGGGTAGGAGACTGAGGTGAAGAGGGAGTGTGAGGGGGAGTGTGAGGGGGAGGGGGATGGGGAGAGTGAGGGGAGAGGGAGAGTGGGAGGGAGAGTGAGGGGAAGAGGGAGAGTGATGGGGAGAGAGTGTGGGGAGAGGGAGAGGGAGAGGGAGGGAGAGTGAGGGGGTGGGAGACTGAGGTGAAGAGGGAGTATGAGAGGGAGAGTGAGGGGAGGGGTAGAGTGAGGGTGATAGGGAGAGAGAGTGAGGGGGAGAGGGAGTGTGAGGGGGAGAGTGAGTGTGAGGGGGAGAGGGAGAGTGAGGGGAGAGGGAGAGTGAGGGGGAGGGAGAGTGAGGGGGTGGGAGAGTGAGGGGGTGGGAGACTGAGGTGAAGAGGGAGAGTGAGGGGAAGAGGGAGAGTGACGGAGAGGGGGAGAGGGAGAGTGAAGGGGGAGGGGGAGAGGGAGAGGGAGAGTGAGGTGGAGAGGGAGACTGAGGGGAAAAGGGAGAGTGACTGGGAGAGGGAGAGTGACGGGGAGAGGGAGAGTGAGGGGGAGAGGGAGTTTGAGGGGTACAGGGAGTTTGAGGGGGAGAGTGAGTGTGGGGGAGAGGGGGAAGGGGAGGGAGAGTGTGAGGGGGAGGGAGAGTGTGAGGGGGAGAGGGAGAGTGAGTGGTTGGGAGACTGAGGGGAAGAGGGAGAGTGACTGGGAGAGGGAGAGTGAGGGGGGTGGGAGAGTGAGGGAGGTGGGAGAGTGAGGGGGGAGGGAGAGTGATGGGGAGGGAGAGTGAGGGGGAGGGAGAGTGAGGGGTTGGGAGACTGAGGTGGAGAGGGAGACTGAGGGGAAGAGGGAGAGTGACTGGGAGAGGGAGAGTGAGGGGGAGGGAGAGTGAGGGGGTGGGAGACAGGTGAAGAGGGAGAGTGATGGGGAGAGGGAGAGTGACGAGGAGAGGTAGAGTGAGAGTGAGGGGGTGGGAGACTGAGGTGAAGAGGGAGAGTGACGGGGAGAGGGAGTGTGAGGGGGCTAGGGTGAGTGAGAGTTAGAGGGACTGTGAGGCGGTGGGAGACTGAGGTGAAGAGGGAGTATGAAAGGGAGAGTGAGGGGAGGGGGAGAGTGATGGGAGAGGGAGAGTGAGAGTGAGGGGGTGGGAGACTGAGGTGGAGAGGGAGAATGAGGGGAAGAGGGAGAGTGACGGAGAGGGTGAGAGGGAGAGAGAGTGAGTGGGAGAGGAAGAGAGAGAGTGAATGGGAGAGGAAGAGGGAGAGTGAGGGGGAGAGTGAGTGTGAGGGAGAGAGTGAGTGTGAGGGGGAGAGGGAGAGTGAGGGGGAGAGGGAGTGTGAGGGGGAGAGGGAGAGTGTGAGGGGAGGGAGAGTGAGGGGCAGGGAGAGTGAGGGGTTGGGAGAGTGAGGGGGTGGGAGAGTGAGGGGGTGGGAGACTGAGGTGAAGAGGGAGAGTGAGGGGGAGAGGGAGAGTGAGGGGGGTGGGAGAGTGAGGGGGGTGGGAGAGTGAGGGGGTGGGAGACTGAGGTGAAGAGGGAGTATGAGAGGGAGAGTGAGGGGAGGTTGAGAGTGAGGGGAGAGGGAGAGTGAGAGTGAGGGGGTGGGAGACTGAGGTGGAGAGGGAGAATGAGGGGAAGAGGGAGAGTGACGGCGAGGGGGAGAGGGAAGAGTGATAGGGAGAGAGAGTGAGGGGGAGAGAGAGAGTGAGGGGGAGAGGGAGTGTGAGGGGGAGAGTGAGTGTGAGGGGGAGAGGGAGAGTGAGGGGAGAGGGAGAGTGAGGGGAGAGGGAGAGTGAGGGGGAGGGAGAGTGAGGGGGAGGGAGAGTGAGGGGGTGGGAGACTGAGGTGAAGAGGGAGAGTGAGGGGAAAAGGGAGAGTGACTGGGAGAGGGAGAGTGACGGGGAGAGGGAGAGTGAGGGGGAGAGGGAGAGTGAGGGGGAGAGGGAGTTTGAGGGGGAGAGTGAGTGTGGGGGAGAGGGTGAAGGGGAGGGAGAGTGTGAGGGGGAGGGAGAGTGTGAGGGGGATGGGAGAGTGAGGGGGTGGGAGACTGAGGTGAAGAGGGAGAGTGACGGGGAGAGGGAGTATGAGGGGTGAGGCAGAGTGAGCGGGAGAGGGACAGTGAGGGGGAGGGAGTGTGAGGCGGAGAGGGACAGTGATGGGGAGGGAGAGCGTGGGGGTAGGAGACTGAGGTGAAGAGGGAGTGTGAGGGGGAGAGTGAGGGGGAGGGGGATGGGGAGAGTGGGAGGAAGAGTGAGGGGAAGAGGAAGAGTGATGGGGAGAGAGTGTGGGGAGAGGGAGAGGGAGAGGGAGAGGGAGGGAGAGTGAGGGGGTGGGAGACTGAGGTGAAGAGGGAGTATGAGAGGGAGAGTGAGGGGAGGGGTAGAGTGAGGGTGATAGGGAGAGACAGTGAGGGGGAGAGGGAGTGTGAGGGGGAGAGTGAGTGTGAGGGGGAGAGGGAGAGTGAGGGGAGAGGGAGAGTGAGGGGGAGGGAGAGTGAGGGGGTGGGAGACTGAGGTGAAGAGGGAGAGTGAGGGGAAGAGGGAGAGTGACGGAGAGGGGGAGAGGGAGAGTGAAGGGGAGGGGGAGAGGGAGAGGGAGAGTGAGGTGGAGAGGGAGACTGAGGGGAAAAGGGAGAGTGACTGGGAGAGGGAGAGTGACGGGGAGAGGGAGAGTGAGGGGGAGAGGGAGTTTGAGGGGGACAGGGAGTTTGAGGGGGAGAGTGAGTGTGGGGGAGAGGGTGAAGGGGAGGGAGAGTGTGAGGGGGAGGGAGAGTGTGAGGGGGAGGGAGAGTGTGAGGGGGAGAGGGAGAGTGAGTGGTTGGGAGACTGAGGGGAAGAGGGAGAGTGACTGGGAGAGGGAGAGTGACGGGGAGAGGGAGAGTGAGGGGGAGAGGGAGAGTGAGGGGGAGAGGGAGTTTGAGGGGGACAGGGAGTTTGAGGGGGAGAGTGAGTGTGGGGGGAGAGGGTGAGGGGCAGGGAGAGTGAGGGGGTGGGAGACTGAGGTGAAGAGGGAGAGTGACGGGGAGAGGGAGTATGAGGGGGTGAGGCAGAGTGAGGGGGAGAGGGACAGTGAGGGGGAGGGAGTGTGAGGCAGAGAGGGACAGTGATGGGGAGGGAGAGTGTGGGGGTAGGAGACTGAGGTGAAGAGGGAGTGTGAGGGGGAGAGTGAGGGGGAGGGGGATGGGGAGAGTGAGGGGAGAGGGAGAGTGGGAGGGAGAGTGAGGGGAAGAGGGAGAGTGACGGGGAGAGAGTGTGGGGGAGAGGGAGACGGAGAGGGAGGGAGAGTGAGGGGGTGGGAGACTGAGGTGAAGAGGGAGTATGAGAGGGAGAGTGAGGGGAGGGGGAGAGTGAGGGGAGGGGTAGAGTGAGGGGAGAGGGAGAGTGAGAGTGAGGGGGTGGGAGACTGAGGTGGAGAGGGAGAATGAGGGGAAAAGGGAGAGTGACGGAGAGGGGGAGAGGGAGAGTGATAGGGAGAGAGAGTGAGGGGGAGAGGGAGTGTGAGGGGGAGAGTGAGGGGGAGAGGGAGAGTGAGAGTGAGGGGGTGGGAGACTGAGGTGGAGAGGGAGAATGAGGGGAAAAGGGAGAGTGACGGAGAGGGGGAGAGGGAGAGTGATAGGGAGAGAGAGTGAGGGGGAGAGGGAGTGTGAGGGGGAGAGTGAGGGGGAGAGGGAGAGTGAGGGGAAGGGAGAGTGAGGTGAAGAGGGAGAGTGAGGTGAAGAGGGAGAGTGAGGGGAAGAGGGAGAGTGACGGAGAGGGGGAGAGGGAGAGTGAGGTGGGAGGGAGAGTGAGGGGTTGGGAGACTGAGGGGAAGAAGGAGAGTGACTGGGAGAGGGAGAGTGACGGGGAGAGGGAGAGTGAGGGGGAGAGGGAGTTTGAGGGGGTCAGGGAGTTTGAGGGGGACAGGGAGTTTGAGGGGGAGAGTGAGTGTGGGGGGAGGGTGAGGGGGAGGGAGAGTCTGAGGGGGAGAGGGAGAGTGAGGGGGAGGGAGAGTGAGGGGGTGGGAGACTGAGGTGAAGAGGGAGTGTGAGGGGGAGGGGGATGGGGAAGTGAGGGGAGAGGGAGAGTGGGAGGGACAGTGAGGGGAAGAGGGAGAGTGACGGGGAGAGAGTGTGGGGAGAGGGAGAGGGAGAGGGAGGGAGAGTAAGGGGGTGGGAGACTGAGGTGAAGAGGGAGTATGAGAGGGAGAGTGAGGGGAGGGGTAGAGTGAGGGTGATAGGGAGAGAGAGTGAGGGGGAGAGGGAGTGTGAGGGGGAGAGTGAGTGTGAGGGGGAGAGGGAGAGTGAGGGGAGAGGGAGAGTGAGGGGAGAGGGAGAGTGAGGGGGAGGGAGAGTGAGGGGATGGGAGACTGAGGTGAAGAGGGAGCGTGAGGGGGAGAGGGTAAGTGAGAGTTAGAGGGACAGTGAGGTGGTGGGAGACTGAGGTGAAGAGAGAGAGTGAGAGGAAGAGGGAGAGTGACGGAGAGGGGGAGAGGGAGAGTGACGGAGAGGGGGAGTGGGAGAGTGAGGGGGGAGGGAGAGTGAGGGGTTGGGAGACTGAGGTGGAGAGGGAGACTGAGGTGAAGAGGGAGAGTGACTGGGAGAGGGAGAGTGACGGGTAGAGGGAGTGTGAGGTGGAGAGAGAATTTGAGGGGGAGAGTGAGTGTGAGGGGGAGAGGGAGAGTGAGGGGGAGAGTGAGTGTGAGGGGGAGAGTGAGTGTGAGGGGGAGAGTGAGTGTGAGGGGGAGAGGGAGAGTGAGGGGAGGGGGAGTGTGAGGGGGAGGGGGAGAGTGAGGGGGAGGGAGTGAGGGGGAGGGAGAGTGTGAGGGGGAGAGGTAGAGTGAAGGGGAGGGAGAGTGAGGGGGTGGTAGGCTGAGGTGAAGAGGGAGAGTGAGGGGAAGGGGGAGAGTGACGGAGAGGGGAGAGAGGGGGAGAGGGAGAGTGACAGGGAGAGAGAGTGAGGGGGAGAGGGAGAGTGAGGGGGAGAGGGAGTGTGAGGGGGAGTGGGAGAGTGAGTGTGAGGGGGAGGGAGAGTGAGTGTGAGGGGGAGGGAGAGTGACTGGGAGAGGGAGGGTGACGGGGAGAGGGAGTGTGAGGGGGTGGGAGACTGAGGTGAAGAGGGAGAGTGACGGAGAGGGGGAGAGGGAGAGTGAGGGGGGAGGGAGAGTGAGGGGGAGGGAGAGTGAGGGGGAGGGAGAGTGAGGGGTTGGGAGACTGAGGTGGAGAGGGAGACTGAGGGGTAGAGGGAGAGTGACTGGGAGAGGGAGAGTGAGGAGGAGGGAGAGTGTCAGGGGGAGAGGGAGAGTGAGAGGGAGAGGGAGAGGGAGGGGGAGGGAGAGTGAGGGGGTGGGAGACAGGTGAAGAGGGAGAGTGACGGGGAGAGGGAGAGTGACGAGGAGAGGTAGAGTGAGAGTGAGGGGGTGGGAGACTGAGGTGAAGAGGGAGAGTGACGGGGAGAGGGAGTGTGAGGGGGCTAGGGTGAGTGAGAGTTAGAGGGACAGTGAGGCGGTGGGAGACTGAGGTGAAGAGGGAGTATGAAAGGGAGAGTGAGGGGAGGGGGAGAGTGATGGGAGAGGGAGAGTGAGCGTGTGGGGGTGGGAGACTGAGGTGGAGAGGGAGAATGAGGGGAAGAGGGAGAGTGACGGAGAGGGTGAGAGGGAGAGAGAGTGAGTGGGAGAGGAAGAGAGAGAGTGAATGGGAGAGGAAGAGGGAGAGTGAGGGGGAGAGTGAGTGTGAGGGAGAGAGTGAGTGTGAGGGGGAGAGGGAGAGTGAGGGGGAGAGGGAGTGTGAGGGGGAGAGGGAGAGTGTGAGGGGAGGGAGAGTGAGGGGCAGGGAGAGTGAGGGGTTGGGAGAGTGAGGGGGTGGGAGAGTGAGGGGGTGGGAGAGTGAGGGGGTGGGAGACTGAGGTGAAGAGGGAGAGTGAGGGGGAGAGGGAGAGTGAGGGGGGTGGGAGAGTGAGGGGGGTGGGAGAGTGAGGGGGTGGGAGACTGAGGTGAAGAGGGAGTATGAGAGGGAGAGTGAGGGGAGGTTGAGAGTGAGGGGAGAGGGAGAGTGAGAGTGAGGGGGTGGGAGACTGAGGTGGAGAGGGAGAATGAGGGGAAGAGGGAGAGTGACGGCGAGGGGGAGAGGGAGAGTGATAGGGAGAGAGAGTGAGGGGGAGAGGGAGTGTGAGGGGGAGAGTGAGTGTGAGGGGGAGAGGGAGAGTGAGGGGAGAGGGAGAGTGAGGGGGAGGGAGAGTGAGGGGGTGGGAGACTGAGGTGAAGAGGGAGAGTGAGGGGAAAAGGGAGAGTGACTGGGAGAGGGAGAGTGACGGGGAGAGGGAGAGTGAGGGGGAGAGGGAGAGTGAGGGGGAGAGGGAGTTTGAGGGGGAGAGTGAGTGTGGGGGAGAGGGTGAAGGGGAGGGAGAGTGTGAGGGGGAGGGAGAGTGTGAGGGGGAGAGGGAGAGTGAGGGGGTGGGAGACTGAGGTGAAGAGGGAGAGTGACGGGGAGAGGGAGTATGAGGGGTGAGGCAGAGTGAGGGGGAGAGGGAGAGTGAGGGGGAGGGAGTGTGAGGCGGAGAGGGACAGTGATGGGGAGGGAGAGTGTGGGGGTAGGAGACTGAGGTGAAGAGGGAGTGTGAGGGGGAGAGTGAGGGGGAGGGGGATGGGGAGAGTGAGGGGAGAGGGAGAGTGGAAGGGAGAGTGAGGGGAAGAGGGAGAGTGATGGGGAGAGAGTGTGGGGAGAGGGAGAGGGAGAGGGAGGGAGAGTGAGGGGGTGGGAGACTGAGGTGAAGAGGGAGTATGAGAGGGAGAGTGAGGGGAGGGGTAGAGTGAGGGTGATAGGGAGAGACAGTGAGGGGGAGAGGGAGTGTGAGGGGGAGAGTGAGTGTGAGGGGGAGAGGGAGAGTGAGGGGAGAGGGAGAGTGAGGGGAGAGGGAGAGTGAGGGGGAGGGAGAGTGAGGGGGTGGGAGACTGAGGTGAAGAGGGAGAGTGAGGGGAAGAGGGAGAGTGACGGAGAGGGGGAGAGGGAGAGTGAAGGGGGAGGGGGAGAGGGAGAGGGAGAGTGAGGTGGAGAGGGAGACTGAGGGGAAAAGGGAGAGTGACTGGGAGAGGGAGAGTGAGGGGGAGAGGGAGAGTGAGGGGGAGAGGGAGTTTGAGGGGGACAGGGAGTTTGAGGGGGAGAGTGAGTGTGGGGGACAGGGTGAAGGGGAGGGAGAGTGTGATGGGGAGGGAGAGTGTGAGGGGGAGGGAGAGTGTGAGGGGGAGAGGGAGAGTGAGGGGAAGGGAGAGTGAGGGGAAGGGAGAGTGAGGTGAAGAGGGAGACTGAGGGGAAGAGGGAGAGTGACTGGGAGAGGGAGAGTGAGGGGGAGAGGGAGAGTGAGGGGGAGAGGGAGTTTGAGGGGGACAGGGAGTTTGACGGGGAGAGTGAGTGTGGGGGGAGAGGGTGAGGGGGAGGGAGAGTGTGAGGGGGAGGGAGAGGGAGAGAGGGGGAGAGGGAGAGTGAGGGGCAGGGAGAGTGAGGGGGTGGGAGACTGAGGTGAAGAGGGAGAGTGACGGGGAGAGGGAGTATGAGGGGGTGAGGCAGAGTGAGGGGGAGAGGGACAGTGAGGGGGAGGGAGTGTGAGGCAGAGAGGGACAGTGATGGGGAGGGAGAGTGTGGGGGTAGGAGACTGAGGTGAAGAGGGAGTGTGAGGGGGAGAGTGAGGGGGAGGGGGATGGGGAGAGTGAGGGGAGAGGGAGAGTGGGAGGGAGAGTGAGGGGAAGAGGGAGAGTGACGGGGAGAGAGTGTGGGGGAGAGGGAGAGGGAGAGGGAGGGAGAGTGAGGGGGTGGGAGACTGAGGTGAAGAGGGAGTATGAGAGGGAGAGTGAGGGGAGGGGTAGAGTGAGGGGAGAGGGAGAGTGAGAGTGAGGGGGTGGGAGACTGAGGTGAAGAGGGAGAATGAGGGGAAAAGGGAGAGTGACGGAGAGGGGGAGAGGGAGAGTGATAGGGAGAGAGAGTGAGGGGGAGAGGGAGAGTGAGTGTGAGGGGGAGAGTGAGTGTGAGGGGGAGAGTGAGGGAGAGAGGGAGAGTGAGGGAGAGAGGGAGAGTGAGGGGAAGGGAGAGTGAGGTGAAGAGGGAGAGTGAGGTGGGAGGGAGAGTGAGGGGTTGGGAGACTGAGGGGAAGAAGAAGAGTGACTGGGAGAGGGAGAGTGACGGGGAGAGGGAGAGTGAGGGGGAGAGGGAGTTTGAGGGGGTCAGGGAGTTTGAGGGGGACAGGGAGTTTGAGGGGGAGAGTGAGTGTGGGGGGAGGGTGATGGGGAGGGAGAGTCTGAGGGGGAGAGGGAGAGTGAGGGGGAGGGAGAGTGAGGGGGTGGGAGACTGAGGTGAAGAGGGAGAGTGATGGGGAGAGGGAGTGTGAGGGGGAGAGGGAGTGTGAGGGGAGAGGGACAGTGAGGGGGAGGGAGTGTGAGGCGAAGAGGGACAGTGAGGGGGAGGGAGAGTGAGGGGGTAGGAGACTGAGGTGAAGAGGGAGTGTGAGGGGGATAGTGAGGGGGAGGGGGATGGGGAGAGTGAGGGGAGAGGGAGAGTGACGGGGAGAGAGAGTGTGGGGGAGAGGGAGAGGGAGAGGGAGGGAGAGTGAGGGGGTGGGAGACTGAGGTGAAGAGGGAGTATGAGAGGGAGAATGAGGGGAGGGGAGAGTGAGGGGAGAGGGAGAGTGAGAGTGAGGGGGTGGGAGACTGAGGTGAAGAGGGAGTATGAGAGGGAGAATGAGGGGAAGAGGGAGAGTGACGGAGATAGGGAGAGTGACAGGGAGGGAGAGTGAGGGGGAGAGGGAGTGTGAGTGGGAGAGGGAGAGTGAGGGGGAGGGAGAGTGTGAGGGGAGAGTGAGGGGGAGGGAGAGTGAGGGGGAGGGAGAGTGAGGGGGTGGGAGACTGAGGTGAAGAGGGAGACTGTGAAGAGGGAGAGTGACCGAGAGGGGAGAGGGAGAGTGAGGGGGGAGGGAGAGTGAGGAGTTGGGAGACTGAGGTGGAGAGGGAGAGTGACGTGGAGAGGGAGAGTGACGGGGAGAGGGAGTGTGAGGGGGAGAGGGAGTTTGAGGGGGAGAGTGAGTGTGAGGGGGAGAGTGTGAGGGGGAGAGGGAGAGTGTGAGGGGGAGAGGGAGAGTGAGGGGGAGGGAGAGTGAGGGGGAGGGAGAGTGAGGGGGAGGGAGAGTGAGGGGGAGGGAGAGTGAGGGGGAGGGAGAGTGACGTGAAGAGGGAGAGTGACAGGGTGAGGGAGTATGAGGGGGTGAGGAAGAGTGAGGGGGAGAGGGACAGTGAGCGGGAGGGAGTGTGAGGCGGAGAGGGACAGTGGGGGGAGGGAGAGTGAGGGGTAGGAGACTGAGGTGAAGAGGGAGTGTGAGGGGGAGAGTGAGGGGGAGGGAGAGTGAGGGGGTGGGAGACTGAGGTGACGAGGGAGAATGAGAGGGAGAGTGAGGGGAGGGGGATGGGGAGAGTGAGGGGAGAGGGAGAGTGACGGGGAGAGAGAGTGTGGGGGAGAGGGAGAGGGAGAGGGAGGGAGAGTGAGGGGGTGGGAGAATGAGGTGAAGAGGGAGTATGAGAGGGAGAATGAGGGGAGGGGAGAGTGAGGGGGTGGGAGACTGAGGTGAAGAGGGAGTATGAGAGGGAGAATGAGGGGAAGAAGGAGAGTGACGGAGATAGGGAGAGTGACAGGGAGGGAGAGTGAGGGGGAGAGGGCGTGTGAGGGGGAGAGGGAGAGTGAGGGGGAGGGAGAGTGTGAGGGGAGAGTGAGGGGGAGGGATAGTGAGGGGGTGGGAGACTGAGGTGAAGAGGGAGAGTGAGGGGAAGAGGGAGAGTGACCGAGAGGGGAGAGGGAGAGTGAGGGGGGAGGGAGAGTGAGGAGTTGGGAGACTGAGGTGGAGAGGGAGAGTGACGTGGTGAGGGAGAGTGACGGGGAGAGGGAGTGTGAGGGGGAGAGGGAGTTTGAGGGGGAGAGTGAGTGTGAGGGGAGAGTGTGAGCGGAGGGAGAGTGTGAGGGGGAGAGGGAGAGTGAGGGGGAGAGGGAGAGTGAGGGGGAGGGAGAGTGAGGGGGAGGGAGAGTGAGGGGGAGGGAGAGTGACGTGAAGAGGGAGAGTGACAGGGAGAGGGAGTATGAGGGGGTGAGGCAGAGTGAGGGGGAGAGGGACAGTGAGCGGGAGGGAGTGTGAGGCGGAGAGGGACAGTGGGGGGAGGGAGAGTGAGGGGTAGGAGACTGAGGTGAAGAGGGAGTGTGAGGGGGAGAGTGAGGGGGAGGGAGAGTGAGGGGGTGGGAGACTGAGGTGAAGAGGGAGTATGAGAGGGAGAGTGAGGGGAGGGGAGAGTGAGGGGAGAGGGAGAGTGAGAGTGAGGGGGTGGGAGACTGAGGTGGAGAGGGAGAATGAGGGGAAGAGGGAGAGTGAGGGGGTGGGAGACTGAGGTGAAGAGGGAGAGTGAGGGGAAGAGGGAGATGACGGAGAGGGGGACAGGGAGAGTGAGGGGGAGGGAGAGTGAGGGGGAGGGAGAGTGAGGGAGAGGGAGAGTGAGGGGTTGGGAGACTGAGGTGGAGAGGGAGACTGAGGGGAAGAGGGAGAGTGACTGGGAGAGGGAGAGTTAGAGTGAGTGGGTGGGAGACTGAGGTGAAGAGGGAGAGTGACAGGGAGAGGGAGTGTGAGGGGGAGGGAGAGTGTGAGGGGGAGAGGGAGAGTGAGAGGGAGAGGGAGAGTGAGGGGGAGGGAGAGTGAGGGGGTGGGAGACAGGTGAAGAGGGAGAGTGACGGGGAGAGGGAGAGTGAGAGTGAGGGGGTGGGAGACTGAGGTGAAGAGGGAGAATGACGGGGAGAGGGAGCGTGAGGGGGAAAGGGTGAGTGAGAGTTAGAGGGACAGTGAGGCGGTGGGACACTGAGGTGAAGAGGGAGTATGAAAGGGAGAGTGAGGGGAGGGGGAGAGTGATGGGAGAGGGAGATTGAGAGAGAGGGGGTGGGAGACTGAGGTGGAGAGGGAGAATGAGGGGAAGAGGGAGAGTGACGGAGAGGGTGAGAGGGAGAGAGAGAGTGAGTGGGAGAGGAAGAGAGAGAGTGAGTGGGAGAGGAAGAGGGGGAGTGAGGGGGAGAGTGAGTGTGAGGGGGAGAGTGAGTGTGAGGGGGAGAGGGAGAGTGAGGGGCAGGGGAGTGAGGGGTTGGGAGAGTGAGGGGGTGGGAGAGTAAGGGGGTGGGAGAGTAAGGGGGTGGGAAACTGAGGTGAAGAGGGAGAGTGAGGGGGAGAGGGAGAGTGAGGGGGGTGGGAGAGTGAGGGGGGTGGGAAAGTGAGGGGGTGGGAAAGTGAGGGGGTGGGAGACTGAGGTGAAGAGGGAGTATGAGAGGGAGAGTGAGGGGAGGTTGAGAGTGAGGGGAGAGGGAGAGTGAGAGTGAGGGGGTGGGAGACTGAGGTGGAGAGGGAGAATGAGGGGAAGAGGGAGAGTGACGGCGAGGGGGAGAGGGAGAGTGATAGGGAGAGAGAGTGAGGGGGAGAGTGAGTGTGAGGGGGAGAGTGAGTGTGAGGGGGAGAGTGAGTGTGAGGGGGAGAGGGAGAGAGAGGGGGAGGGAGAGTGAGGGGGTGGGAGACTGAGGTGAAGAGGGAGAGTGAGGGGAAGAGGGAGAGTGACGGAGAGGGGGAGAGGGAGAGTGAGGGGGAGAGGGAGAGTGAGGGGGGAGGGAGAGTGAGGGGTTGGGAGACTGAGGTGGAGAGGGAGACTGAGGTGGAGAGGGAGAGTGACTGGGAGAGGGAGAGTGACGGGGAGAGGGAGAGTGAGGGGGAGAGGGAGTTTGAGGGGGACAGGGAGTTTGAGGGGGACAGGGAGTTTGAGGGGGAGAGTGAGTGTGGGGGAGAGGGTGAAGGGGAGGGAGAGTGTGAGGGGGAGGGAGAGTGTGAGGGGGAGAGGGAGAGTGAGTGGTTGGGAGACTGAGGGGAAGAGGGAGAGTGACTGGGAGAGGGAGAGTGACGGGGAGAGGGAGAGTGAGGGGAAGAGGGAGAGTGAGGGGGAGAGGGAGAGTGAGGGGGAGAGGGAGTTTAAGGGGTACAGGGAGTTTGAGGGGGAGAGTGAGTGTGGGGGGAGAGGGTGAGGGGGAGGGAGAGTGTGAGGGGGAGGAAGAGGGAGAGAGGGGGAGAGGAAGAGTGAGGGGGAGGGAGAGTGAGGGGGTGGGACACTGAGGTGAAGAGGGAGAGTGACGGGGAGAGGGAGTATGAGGGGGTGAGGCAGAGTGAGGGGGAGAGGGACAGTGAGGGGGAGGGAGTGTGAGGCGGAGAGGGACAGTGATGGGGAGGGAGAGTGTGGGGGTAGGAGATTGAGGTGAAGAGGGAGTGTGAGGGGGAGAGTGAGGGGGAGGGGGATGGGGAGAGTGAGGGGAGAGGGAGAGTGGGAGGGAGAGTGACGGGGAGAGAGTGTGGGGGAGAGGGAGAGGGAGAGGGAGGGAGAGTGAGGGGGTGGGAGACAGGTGAAGAGGGAGTATGAGAGGGAGAGTGAGGGGAGGGGTAGAGTGAGGGGAGAGGGAGAGTGAGAGTGAGGGGGTGGGAGACTGAGGTGGAGAGGGAGAATGAGGGGAAAAGGGAGAGTGATGGCGAGGGGGAGAGGGAGAGTGATAGGGAGAGAGAGTGAGGGGGAGAGGGAGAGTGAGTGTGAGGGGGAGAGTGAGTGTGAGGGGGAGAGTGAGTGGGAGAGGGAGAGTGAGGGGAAGGGAGAGTGAGGGGAAGGGAGAGTGAGGGGAAGGGAGAATGAGGTGAAGAGGGAGAGTGAGGGGAAGAGGGAGAGTGACGGAGAGGGGGAGAGGGAGAGTGAGGGGGGAGGGAGAGTGAGGGGTTGGGAGACTGAGGTGGAGAGGGAGACTGAGGGGAAGAAGGAGAGTGACTGGGAGAGGGAGAGTGAGGGGGAGAGGGAGTTTGAGGGGGACAGGGAGTTTGAGGGGGAGAGTGAGTGTGGGGGGAGGGTGAGGGGGAGGGAGAGTGTGAGGGGGAGGGAGAGTGTAAGAGGGAGAGGGAGAGTGAGGCGGAGGGAGAGTGAGGGGGTGGGAGACTGAGGTGAAGAGGGAGAGTGATGGGGAGAGGGAGTATGAGGGGGTGAGGCAGAGTGGGGGGAGAGGGACAGTGAGGGGGAGGGAGTGTGAGGCGAAGAGGGACAGTGAGGGGGAGGGAGAGTGAGGGGGTAGGAGACTGAGGTGAAGAGGGAGTGTGATGGGGAGAGTGAGGGGGAGGGAGATGGGGAGAGTGAGGGGAGAGAGAGTGTGGGGGAGAGGGAGAGGGAGAGGGAGGGAGAGTGAGGGGGTGGGAGACTGAGGTGAAGAGGGAGTATGAGAGGGAGAATGAGGGGAGGGGGAGAGTGAGGGGAGAGGGAGAGTGGGAGGGAGAGTGACGGGGAGAGAGTGTGGGGGAGAGGGAGAGGGAGAGTGAGGGGGTGGGAGACTGAGGTGAAGAGGGAGTATGAGAGGGAGAGTGAGGGGAGGGGTAGAGTGAGGGGAGAGGGAGAGTGAGAGTGAGGGGGTGGGAGACTGTGGAGAGGGAGAATGAGGGGAAAAGGGAGAGTGATGGCGAGGGGGAGAGGGAGAGTGATAGGGAGAGAGAGTGAGGGGGAGAGGGAGAGTGAGTGTGAGGGGGAGAGTGAGGGGAAGGGAGAGTGAGGGGAAGGGAGAGGGAGGGGAAGGGAGAGGTGAAGAGGGAGAGTGAGGGGAAGAGGGAGAGTGACGGAGAGGGGGAGAGGGAGAGTGAGGGGGGAGGGAGAGTGAGGGGTTGGGAGACTGAGGTGGAGAGGGAGAGTGACGGGGAGAGAGAGTGTGGGGGAGAGGGAGAGTGAGAGGGAGGGAGAGTGAGGGGGTGGGAGACTGAGGTGAAGAGGGAGTATGAGAGGGAGAATGAGGAGAGGGGGAGAGTGATAGTGAGGGGGTGGGAGACTGAGGTGGAGAGGGAGAATGAGGGGAAGAGGGAGAGTGACGGAGATAGGGAGAGTGACAGGGAGAGAGAGTGAGGGGGAGAGGGAGAGTGTGAGGGAGAGAGTGAGTGTGAGGGGGAGAGGGAGAGAGAGGGGGAGAGGGAGGGTGATGGGGAGGGAGAGTGAGGGGTTGGGAGACTGAGGTGGAGAGGGAGACTGAGGGGAAGAGGGAGAGTGACTGGGAGAGGGAGAGTGAGGGGAGAGGGAGAGTGAGAGTGAGGGGGTGGGAGACTGTGGAGAGGGAGAATGAGGGGAAAAGGGAGAGTGATGGCGAGAGAGTGTGGGGGAGAGGGAGAGGGAGAGTGAGGGGGTGGGAGACTGAGGTGAAGAGGGAGTATGAGAGGGAGAGTGAGGGGAGGGGTAGAGTGAGGGGAGAGGGAGAGTGAGAGTGAGGGGGTGGGAGACTGTGGAGAGGGAGAATGAGGGGAAAAGGGAGAGTGATGGCGAGGGGGAGAGGGAGAGTGATAGGGAGAGAGAGTGAGGGGGAGAGGGAGAGTGAGTGTGAGGGGGAGAGTGAGGGGGAGAGGGAGAGTGTGAGGGGAAGGGAGAGTGAGGGGAAGGGAGAGTGAGGTGAAGAGGGAGAGTGAGGGGAAGAGGGAGAGTGACGGAGAGGGGGAGAGGGAGAGTGAGGGGGGAGGGAGAGTGAGGGGTTGGGAGACTGAGGTGGAGAGGGAGAGTGACGGGGAGAGAGAGTGTGGGGGAGAGGGCGAGGGAGAGGGAGGGAGAGTGAGGGGGTGGGAGACTGAGGTGAAGAGGGAGTATGAGAGGGAGAATGAGGGGAGGGGGAGAGTGACGGAGATAGGGAGAGTGACAGGGAGAGAGAGTGAGGGGGAGAGGGAGAGTGTGAGGGAGAGAGTGAGTGTGAGGGGGAGAGGGAGAGAGAGGGGGAGAGGGAGGGTGATGGGGAGGGAGAGTGAGGGTGTGGGAGACTGAGGTGAAGAGGGAGAGTGAGGGGCAGAGGGAGAGTGACGGAGACGGGGAGAGGGAGAGTGAGGGGTTGGGAGACTGAGGTGGAGACGGAGACTGAGGGGAAGAGGGAGAGTGACTGGGAGAGGGAGAGTGACGGGGAGAGGGAGTGTGAGGGGGAGAGGGAGTGTGAGGGGGAGAGAGAGTTTGAGGGGAGAGTGAGTGTGAGGGGGAGAGGGAGAGTGAGGGGGAGGGAGAGTGAGGGGGTGGGAGACTGAGGTGAAGAGGGAGAGTGACGGGGAGAGGGAGTATGAGGGGGTGAGGCAGAGTGAGGGGGAGAGGGACAGTGAGGGGGAGGGAGTGTGAGGCGGAGAGGGACAGTGATGGGGAGGGAGAGTGTGGGGGTAGGAGACTGAGGTGAAGAGGGAGTGTGAGGGGGAGAGTGAGGGGGAGGGGGATGGGGAGAGTGAGGGGAGAGGGAGAGTGGGAGGGAGAGTGACGGGGAGAGAGTGTGGGGGAGAGGGAGAGGGAGAGTGAGGGGGTGGGAGACTGAGGTGAAGAGGGAGTATGAGAGGGAGAGTGAGGGGAGGGGTAGAGTGAGGGGAGAGGGAGAGTGAGAGTGAGGGGGTGGGAGACTGTGGAGAGGGAGAATGAGGGGAAAAGGGAGAGTGATGGCGAGGGGGAGAGGGAGAGTGATAGGGAGAGAGAGTGAGGGGGAGAGGGAGAGTGAGTGTGAGGGGGAGAGTGAGGGGAAGGGAGAGTGAGGGGAAGGGAGAGTGAGGTGAAGAGGGAGAGTGAGGGGAAGAGGGAGAGTGACGGAGAGGGGGAGAGGGAGAGTGAGGGGGGAGGGAGAGTGAGGGGTTGGGAGACTGAGGTGGAGAGGGAGACTGAGGGGAAGAAGGAGAGTGACTGGGAGAGGGAGAGTGACGGGGAGAGGGAGAGTGAGGGGGAGAGGGAGTTTGAGGGGGACAGGGAGTTTGAGGGGGAGAGTGAGTGTGGGGGGTGGGTGAGGGGGAGGGAGAGTGTGAGGGGGAGGGAGAGTGTGAGTGGGAGAGGGAGAGTGAGGGGGTGGGAGACTGAGGTGAAGAGGGAGAGTGATGGGGAGAGGGAGTATGAGGGGGTGAGGGAGAGTGGGGGGAGAGGGACAGTGAGGGGGAGGGAGTGTGAGGCGGAGAGGGACAGTGAGGGGGAGGGAGAGTGAGGGGGTAGGAGACTGAGGTGAAGAGGGAGTGTGAGGGGGAGGGGGATGGGGAGAGTGAGGGGAGAGGGAGAGTGACGGGGAGAGAGAGTGTGGGGGAGAGGGAGAGGGAGAGGGAGGGAGAGTGAGGGGGTGGGAGACTGAGGTGAAGAGGGAGTATGAGAGGGAGAATGAGGGGAGGGGAGAGTGAGGGGAGAGGGAGAGTGAGAGTGAGGGGGTTGGAGACTGAGGTGGAGAGGGAGGGGGAGGGGGAGGGAGAGTGAGGGGGTGGGAGACTGAGGTGAAGAGGGAGAGTGACGGGGAGAGGGAGTATGGGGGGTGAGGCAGAGTGAGAGGGAGAGGGACAGTGAGGGGGAGGGAGAGTGAGGGGGTAGGAGACTGAGGTGAAGAAGGAGTGCGAGGGGGAGAGTGAGGGGAGAGGGAGAGTGAGGGGAAGAGGGAGAGTGACGGGGAGAGAGAGTGTGGGGGAGAGGTAGAGTGAGGGGGAGGGAGAGTGAGGGGGTGGGAGACTGAGGTGAAGAGGGAGTATGAGAGGGAGAGTGAGGGGAGGGGGAGAGTGAGGGGAGAGGGAGAGTGAGAGTGAGGGGGTTGGAGACTGAGGTGGAGAGAGAGAATGAGGGGAAGAGGGAGAGTGACGGAGATAGGGAGAGTGAAAGGGAGAGAGAGTGAGGGGGAGAGGGAGAGGGAGTGTGAGGGAGAGAGTGAGTGTGAGTTGGAGAGGGAGTGTGAGGGGGTGAGTGAGTGTGAGGGGGAGAGTGAGTGTGAGGGGGAGAGGGAGAGTGAGGGGGAGAGGGAGAGTGAGGGGGAGAGGGAGAGTGAGGGGGAGGGAGAGTGAGGGGGAGGGAGAGTGAGGGGGAGGGAGAGTGAGGGGGAGGGAGAGTGAGGGGGTGGGAGACCGAGGTGGAGAGGGAGAATGAGGGGAAGGTGGAGAGGGAGAATGAGGGGAAGAGGGAGAGTGATGGAGATGGGGAGAGAGGGGGAGAGGGAGAGTGACAGGGAGAGAGAGTGAGGGGGAGGGAGAGTGATGGGGTGGGAGAGTGCAGGGTAGGGGGAGAGTGAGGGGGAGAGGGAGAGTGAGGGGGAGAGAGAGTTTGAGGGGGACAGGGAGTTTGAGGGGGAGAGTGAGTGTGGGGGGAGAGGGTGAGGGGGAGGGAGAGTGTGAGGGGGAGGGAGAGGGAGAGAGGGGGAGAGGGAGAGTGAGGGGGTGGGAGACTGAGGTGAAGAGGGAGAGTGACGGGGTGAGGGAGTATGGGGGGTGAGGCAGAGTGAGAGGGAGAGGGACAGTGAGGGGGAGGGAGAGTGAAGGGGTAGGAGACTGAGGTGAAGAGGGAGTGCGAGGGGGAGAGTGACGGGGAGGGGAGAGTGAGGGGAGAGGGAGAGTGATGGGAAGAGGGAGAGTGACGGGGAGAGAGAGTGTGGGGGAGAGGTAGAGTGAGGGGGAGGGAGAGTGAGGGGGTGGGAGACTTTGAAGAGGGAGTATGAGAGGGAGAGTGAGGGGAGGGGGAGAGTGAGGGGAGAGGGAGAGTGAGGGGAGAGGGAGAGTGAGAGTGAGGGGGTGGGAGACTGAGGTGGAGAGGGAGAATGAGGGGAAAAGGGAGAGTGATGGCGAGGGGGAGAGGGAGAGTGATAGGGAGAGAGAGTGAGGGGGAGAGGGAGAGTGAGTGTGAGGGGGAGAGTGAGTGTGAGGGGGAGAGTGAGTGTGAGGGGGAGAGTGAGGGGAAGGGAGAGTGAGGGGAAGGGAGAGTGAGGTGAAGAGGGAGAGTGAGGGGAAGAGGGAGAGTGACGGAGAGGGGAAGAGGGAGAGTGAGGGGGGAGGGAGAGTGAGAGGTTGGGAGACTGAGGTGGAGAGGGAGACTGAGGGGAAGAAGGAGAGTGACTGGGAGAGGGAGAGTGACGGGGAGAGGGAGAGTGAGGGGGAGAGGGAGTTTGAGGGGGACAGGGAGTTTGAGGGGGAGAGTGAGTGTGGGGGGAGGGTGAGGGGGAGGGAGAGTGTGTGGGGGAGGGGAGGGAGAGTGTGAGTGGGAGAGGGAGAGTGAGGGGGAGGGAGAGAATGAGGGGAAAAGGGATAGTGATGGCGAGGGGGAGAGGGAGAGTGATAGGGAGAGAGAGTGAGGGGGAGAGGGAGAGTGAGTGTGAGGGGGAGAGTGAATGTGAGGGGGAGAGTGAGGGGGAGAGGGAGAGTGAGGGGAAGGGAGAGTGAGGGGAAGGGAGAGTGAGGTGAAGAGGGAGAGTGAGGGGAAGAGGGAGAGTGACGGAGAGGGGGAGAGGGAGAGTGAGGGGGGAGGGAGAGTGAGGGGTTGGGAGACTGAGGTGGAGAGGGAGATTGAGGGGAAGAAGGAGAGTGACTGGGAGAGGGAGAGTGACGGGGAGAGGGAGAGTGAGGGGGAGAGGGAGTTTGAGGGGGACAGGGAGTTTGAGGGGGAGAGTGAGTGTGGGGGGAGGGGGAGGGGGAGGGAGAGTGTGAGTGGGAGAGGGAGAGTGAGGGGGAGGGAGAGTGAGGGGGTAGGAGACTGAGGTGAAGAGGGAGTGTGAGGGGGAGAGAGAGGGGGAGGGGGATGGGGAGAGTGAGGGGAGAGGGAGAGTGACGGGGAGAGAGAGTGTGGGGGAGAGGGAGAGGGAGAGGGAGGGAGAGTGAGGGGGTGGGAGACTGAGGTGAAGAGGGAGTATGAGAGGGAGAATGAGGGGAGCTGAGAGTGAGGGGAGAGGGAGAGTGAGAGTGAGGGGGTGGGAGACTGAGGTGGAGAGGGAGAATGAGGGGAAGAGGGAGAGTGACGGAGATAGGGAGAGTGAAAGGGAGAGAGAGTGAGGGGGAGAGGGAGAGGGAGTGTGAGGGAGAGAGTGAGTGTGAGGTGGAGAGGGAGTGTGAGGGGGTGAGTGAGTGTGAGGGGGAGAGTGAGTGTGAGGGGGAGAGGGAGAGTGAGGGGGAGAGAGACTGAGGTGGAGAGGGAGAATGAGGGGAAGGTGGAGAGGGAGAATGAGGGGAAGAGGGAGAGTGATGGAGATGGGGAGAGTGCGGGGTAGGGGGAGTGTGAGGGGGAGAGGGAGAGTGAGGGGGAGAGGGATTTTGAGGGGGACAGGGAGTTTGAGGGGGAGAGTGAGTGTGGGGGGAGAGGGTGAGGGGGAGGGAGAGTGTGAGGGGGAGGGAGAGGGAGAGAGGGGGAGAGGGAGAGTGAGGGGGTGGGAGACTGAGGTGAAGAGGGAGAGTGACGGGGAGAGGGAGTATGGGGGGTGAGGCAGAGTGAGAGGGAGAGGGACAGTGAGGGGGAGGGAGAGTGAGGGGGTAGGAGACTGAGGTGAAGAGGGAGTGCGAGGGGGAGAGTGACGGGGAGGGGAGAGTGAGAGTGATGGGAAGAGGGAGAGTGACGGGGAGAGAGAGTGTGGGGGAGAGGTAGAGTGAGGGGGAGGGAGAGTGAGGGGGTGGGAGACTGTGAAGAGGGAGTATGAGAGGGGAGGCGAGGGGGAGAGTGAGGGGAGAGGGAGAGTGAGAGTGAGGGGGTGGGAGACTGAGGTGGAGAGGGAGAATGAGGGGAAAAGGGAGAGTGATGGCGAGGGGGAGAGAGAGAGTGATAGGGAGAGAGAGTGAGGGGGAGAGGGAGAGTGAGTGTGAGGGGGAGAGTGAGTGTGAGGGGGAGAGGGAGAGTGAGGGGGAGAGGGAGAGTGAGGGGAAGGGAGAGTGAGGGGAAGGGAGAGTGAGGGGAAGGGAGAGTGAGGTGAAGAGGGAGAGTGAGGGGAAGAGGGAGAGTGACTGGGAGAGGGAGAGTGACGGGGAGAGGGAGAGTGAGGGGGAGAGGGAGTTTGAGGGGGACAGGGAGTTTGAGGGGGAGAGTGAGTGTGGGGGAGGGTGAGGGGGAGAGGGAGAGTGAGGGGGAGAGGGATTTTGAGGGGGACAGGGAGTTTGAGGGGGAGAGTGAGTGTGGGGGGAGAGGGTGAGGGGGAGGGAGAGTGTGAGGGGGAGGGAGAGGGAGAGTGAGGGGGTGGGAGACTGAGGTGAAGAGGGAGAGTGACGGGGAGAGGGAGTATGGGGGGTGAGGCAGAGTGAGAGGGAGAGGGACAGTGAGGGGGAGGGAGAGTGAGGGGGTAGGAGACTGAGGTGAAGAGGGAGTGCGAGGGGGAGAGTGACGGGGAGGGGAGAGTGAGGGGAGAGGGAGAGTGATGGGAAGAGGGAGAGTGACGGGGAGAGAGAGTGTGGGGGAGAGGTAGAGTGAGGGGGAGGGAGAGTGAGGGGGTGGGAGACTGTGAAGAGGGAGTATGAGAGGGAGAGTGAGGGGAGGGGGAGAGTGAGGGGAGAGGGAGAGTGAGAGTGAGGGGGTGGGAGACTGAGGTGGAGAGGGAGAATGAGGGGAAAAGGGAGAGTGATGGCGAGGGGGAGAGGGAGAGTGATAGGGAGAGAGAGTGAGGGGGAGAGGGAGAGTGAGTGTGAGGGGGAGAGTGAGTGTGAGGGGGAGAGTGAGGGGGAGAGGGAGAGTGTGGGGAAGGGAGAGTGAGGGGAAGGGAGAGTGAGGGGAAGGGAGAGTGAGGTGAAGAGGGAGAGTGAGGGGAAGAGGGAGAGTGACTGGGAGAGGGAGAGTGACGGGGAGAGGGAGAGTGAGGGGGAGAGGGAGTTTGAGGGGGACAGGGAGTTTGAGGGGGAGAGTGAGTGTGGGGGGAGGGTGAGGGGGAGGGAGAGTGTGAGGGGGAGGGAGAGTGTGAGTGGGAGAGGGAGAGTGAGGGGGAGGGAGAGTGAGGGGGTGGGAGACTGAGGTGAAGAGGGAGAGTGATGGGGAGAGGGAGTATGAGGGGGTGAGGCAGAGTGGGGGGAGAGGGACAGTGAGGGGGAGGGAGTGTGAGGCGGAGAGGGACAGTGAGGGGGAGGGTGAGTGAGGGGGTAGGAGACTGAGGTGAAGAGGGAGTGTGAGGGGGAGAGTGAGGGGGAGGGGGATGGGGAGAGTGAGGGGAGAGGGAGAGTGACGGGGAGAGAGAGTGTGGGGGAGAGGGAGAGGGAGGGAGAGTGAGGGGGTGGGAGACTGAGGTGAAGAGGGAGTATGAAAGGGAGAGTGAGGGGAGGGGGAGAGTGAGGGGAGAGGGAGAGTGAGAGTGAGGGGGTGGGAGACTGAGGTGGAGAGGGAGAATGAGGGGAAGAGGGAGAGTGACGGAGATAGGGAGAGTGACAGGGAGAGAGAGTGAGGGGGAGAGGGAGCGTGTGAGGGAGAGAGTGAGTGTGAGGGGGAGAGGGAGAGAGAGGGGGAGAGGGAGGGTGATGGGGAGGGAGAGTGAGGGGGTGGGAGAGTGTGAGGGGGAGGGAGAGTGAGGAGGTAGGAGACTGAGGTGAAGAGGGAGGGGGAGGGGGAGGGGAGAGTGAGGGGGAGAGAGAGAGTGAGGGGGAGGGAGAGTGAGGGGGTGGGAGACTGAGGTGAAGAGGGAGAGTGACGGGGAGAGGGAGTATGGGGGGTGAGGCAGAGTGAGAGGGAGAGGGACAGTGAGGGGAAGAGTGAGGGGCAGAGGGAGAGTGACGGAGACGGGTAGAGGGAGAGTGAGGGGTTGGGAGACTGAGGTGGAGAGGGAGACTGAGGGGAAGAGGGAGAGTGACTGGGAGAGGGAGAGTGACGGGGAGAGGGAGTGTGAGGGGGAGAGGGAGTGTGAGGGGGAGAGGGAGTGTGAGGGGGAGAGGGAGTGTGATGGGGAGAGAGAGTTTGAGGGGAGAGTGAGTGCGAGGGGGAGAGGGAGAGTGAGGAGGAGGGAGAGTGTGAGGGGGAGGGAGAGTGAGGAGGTAGGAGACTGAGGTGAAGAGGGAGGGGGAGGGGGAGGGGGAGAGGGAGAGTGAGGGGGATGGGAGACTGAGGTGAAGAGGGAGAGTGACGGGGAGAGGGAGTATGGGGGGTGAGGCAGAGTGAGAGGGAGAGGGACAGTGAGGGGGAGGGAGAGTGAGGGGGTAGGAGACTGAGGTGAAGAGGGAGTGCGAGGGGGAGAGTGAGGGGGAGGGGAGAGGGAGAGTGAGGGGAAGAGGGAGAGTGACGGGGAGAGAGAGTGTGGGGGAGAGGTAGAGTGAGGGGGAGGGAGAGTGAGGGGGTGGGAGACTGAGGGGAAGAGGGAGTATGAGAGGGAGAGTGTGGGGAGGGGGAGAGTGAAAGTGAGGGGGTGGGAGACTGAGGTGGAGAGAGAGAATGAGGGGAAGAGGGAGAGTGACGGAGATAGGGAGAGTGAAAGGGAGAGAGAGTGAGGGGGAGAGGGAGAGGGAGTGTGAGGGAGAGATTGAGTGTGAGGGGGAGAGTGAGTGTGAGGGGGAGAGGGAGAGTGAGGGGGAGGGAGAGTGAGGGGGTGAGAGACAGAGGTGGAGAGGGAGAAAGAGGGGAAGAGGGAGAGTGACTGAGATAGGGAGAGTGACAGGGAGAGAGAGTGAGGGGGAGAGGGAGAGGGAGTGTGAGGGAGAGAGTGAGTGTGAGGGGGTGAGTGAGTGTGAGGGGGAGAGTGAGTGTGAGGGGGAGAGGGAGAGTGAGGGGGAGAGGGAGTGTGAGGGGGAGAGGGAGAGTGAGGGGGAGAGGGAGAGTGAGGGGGAGGGAGAGTGAGGGGGTGGGAGACTGAGGTGGAGAGGGAGAATGAGGGGAAGGTGGAGAGGGAGAATGAGGGGAAGAGGGAGAGTGATGGAGATGGGGAGAGAGGGGGAGAGGGAGAGTGACAGGGAGAGAGAGTGAGGGGGAGGGAGAGTGATGGGGTGGGAGAGTGCGGGGTAGGGGGAGAGTGAGGGGGAGAGGGAGAGTGAGGGGGAGAGGGAGTTTGAGGGGGACAGGGAGTTTGAGGGGGAGAGTGAGTGTGGGGGGAGAGGGTGAGGGGGAGGGAGAGTGTGAGGGGGAGAGGGAGAGTGAGGGGGTGGGAGACTGAGGTGAAGAGGGAGAGTGACGGGGAGAGGGAGTATGGGGGGTGAGGCAGAGTGAGAGGGAGAGGGACAGTGAGGGGGAGGGAGAGTGAGGGGGTAGGAGACTGAGGTGATGAGGGAGTGCGAGGCGGAGAGTGACGGGGAGGGGAGAGTGAGGGGAGAGGGAGAGTGATGGGAAGAGGGAGAGTGACGGGGAGGGAGAGTGTGGGGGAGAGAGAGTGTGGGGGAGAGGTAGAGTGAGGGGGAGGGAGAGTGAGGGGGTGGGAGACTGAGGTGAAGAGGGAGTGCGAGGGGGAGAGTGACGGGGAGGGGAGAGTGAGGGGAGAGGGAGAGTGATGGGAAGAGGGAGAGTGACGGGGAGAGAGAGTGTGGGGGAGAGAGAGTGTGGGGGAGAGGTAGAGTGAGGGGGAGGGAGAGTGAGGGGAGGGGGAGTGTGAGGGGGAGAGGTAGAGTGAAAGTGAGGGGGTGGGAGACTGAGGTTGGGAGAGAGAATGAGGGGAAGAGGGAGAGTGACGGAGATAGAGAGAGTGACAGGGAGAGAGAGTGAGGGGGAGAGGGAGAGGGAGTGTGAGGGAGAGAGTGAGTGTGAGGGGGAGAGTGAGTGTGAGGGGGAGAGGGAGAGTGAGGGGGAGGGAGAGTGAGGGGGAGGGAGAGTGAGGGGGGTGGGAGACTGAGGGGGAGAGGGAGAGTGAGGAGAGAGAGACTGAGGGGGAGAGGGAGTGTGAGGGGAGGGAGAGTGAGGGGGAGGGAGAGTGAGGGGTTGGGAGACTGAGGTGGAGAGGGAGAGTGAGGGGAAGAGGGAGAGTGACGGAGAGGGGGAGAGGGAGAGTGAGGGGGAGGGAGAGTGAGGGGAAGGGAGAGTGAGGTGAAGAGGGAGAGTGAGGGGAAAAGGGAGAGTGACTGGGAGAGGGAGAGTGACGGGGAGAGGGAGAATGAGGGGGAGAGGGAGTTTGAGGGGGACAGGGAGTTTGAGGGGGAGAGTGAGTATGGGGGAGTGGGTGAAGGGGAGGGAGAGTGTGAGGGGGAGGGAGAGTGTGAGGGGGAGAGGGAGAGTGAAGGGTTGGGAGACTGAGGGGAAGAGGGAGAGTGACTGGGAGAGGGAGAGTGACGGAGATAGGGAGAGTGACAGGGAGAGAGAGTGAGGGGGAGAGGGAGAGGGAGTGTGAGGGAGAGAGTGAGTGTGAGTTGGAGAGTGAGTGTGAGGGGGAGAGGGAGAGTGAGCCGGAGAGGTAGAGTGAGGGGGAGAGGTAGAGTGAGGGGGAGGGAGAGTGAGGGGGTGGGAGACTGAGGTGGAGAGGGAGAATGAGGTGGAGAGGGAGAATGAGGGGAAGAGGGAGAGTGACGGAGATGGGGAGAGAGGGGGAGAGGGAGAGTGACAGGGAGAGAAAGTGAGGGGGAGGGAGAGTGATGGGGTGGGAGAGTGAGGGGTAGGGGGAGAGTGAGGGGGAGAGGGAGAGTGAGGGGGAGAGGGATTTTGAGGGGGACAGGGAGTTTGAGGGGGAGAGTGAGTGTGGGGGGAGAGGGTGAGGGGGAGGGAGAGTGTGAGGGGGAGGGAGAGGGAGAGAGGGGGAGAGGGAGAGTGAGGGGGTGGGAGACTGAGGTGAAGAGGGAGAGTGACGGGGAGAGGGAGTATGGGGGGTGAGGCAGAGTGAGAGGGAGAGGGACAGTGAGGGGGAGGGAGAGTGAGGGGGTAGGAGACTGAGGTGAAGAGGGAGTGCGAGGGGGAGAGTGACGGGGAGGGGAGAGTGAGGGGAGAGGGAGAGTGATGGGAAGAGGGAGAGTGACGGGGAGAGAGAGTGTGGGGGAGAGGTAGAGTGAGGGGGAGGGAGAGTGAGGGGGTGGGAGACTGTGAAGAGGGAGTATGAGAGGGAGAGTGAGGGGAGGGGGAGAGTAAGGGGAGAGGGAGAGTGAGAGTGAGGGGGTGGGAGACTGAGGTGGAGAGGGAGAATGAGGGGAAAAGGGAGAGTGATGGCGAGGGGGAGAGGGAGAGTGATAGGGAGAGAGAGTGAGGGGGAGAGGGAGAGTGAGTGTGAGGGGGAGAGTGAGTGTGAGGGGGAGAGGGAGAGTGAGGGGAAGGGAGAGTGAGGGGAAGGGAGAGTGAGGGGAAGGGAGAGTGAGGTGAAGAGGGAGAGTGAGGGGAAGAGGGAGAGTGACTGGGAGAGGGAGAGTGACGGGGAGAGGGAGAGTGAGGGGAGAGGGAGTTTGAGGGGGACAGGGAGTTTGAGGGGGAGAGTGAGTGTGGGGGGAGGGTGAGGGGGAGAGGGAGAGTGAGGGGGAGAGGGATTTTGAGGGGGACAGGGAGTTTGAGGGGGAGAGTGAGTGTGGGGGGAGAGGGTGAGGGGGAGGGAGAGTGTGAGGGGGAGGGAGAGGGAGAGAGGGGGAGAGGGAGAGTGAGGGGGTGGGAGACTGAGGTGAAGAGGGAGAGTGACGGGGAGAGGGAGTATGGGGGGTGAGGCAGAGTGAAAGGGAGAGGGACAGTGAGGGGGAGGGAGAGTGAGGGGAGAGGGAGAGTGAGGGGAGAGGGAGAGTGAGAGTGAGGGGGTGGGAGACTGAGGTGGAGAGGGAGAATGAGGGGAAAAGGGAGAGTGATGGCGAGGGGGAGAGGGAGAGTGATAGGGAGAGAGAGTGAGGGGGAGAGGGAGAGTGAGTGTGAGGGGGAGAGTGAGTGTGAGGGGGAGAGTGAGGGGGAGAGGGAGAGTGAGGGGAAGGGAGAGTGAGGTGAAGAGGGAGAGTGAGGGGAAGAGGTAGAGTGAGGGGGAGGGAGAGTGAGGGGGTGGGAGACTGTGAAGAGGGAGTATGAGAGGGAGAGTGAGGGGAGGGGGAGAGTGAGGGGAGAGGGAGAGTGAGAGTGAGGGGGTGGGAGACTGAGGTGGAGAGGGAGAATGAGGGGAAAAGGGAGAGTGATGGCGAGGGGGAGAGGGAGAGTGATAGGGAGAGAGAGTGAGGGGGAGAGGGAGAGTGAGTGTGAGGGGGAGAGTGAGTGTGAGGGGGAGAGTGAGGGGGAGAGGGAGAGTGAGGGGGAGAGGGAGAGTGAGGGGAAGGGAGAGTGAGGTGAAGAGGGAGAGTGAGGGGAAGAGGGAGAGTGACTGGGAGAGGGAGAGTGACGGGGAGAGGGAGAGTGAGGGGGAGAGGGAGTTTAAGGGGGACAGGGAGTTTGAGGGGGAGAGTGAGTGTGGGGGGAGGGTGAGGGGGAGGGAGAGTGTGAGGGGGAGGGAGAGTGTGAGTGGGAGAGGGAGAGTGAGGGTGAGGGAGAGTGAGGGGGTGGGAGACTGAGGTGAAGAGGGAGAGTGATGGGGAGAGGGAGTATGAGGGGGTGAGGCAGAGTGGGGGGAGAGGGACAGTGAGGGGGAGGGAGTGTGAGGCGGAGAGGGACAGTGAGGGGGAGGGAGAGTGAGGGGGTGGGAGAGTGAGGGGGTAGGAGACTGAGGTGAAGAGGGAGTGTGAGGGGGAGAGTGAGGGGGAGGGGGATGGGGAGAGTGAGGGGAGAGGGCGTATGGGGGGTGAGGCAGAGTGAGAGGGAGAGGGACAGTGAGGGGGAGGGAGAGTGAGGGGGTAGGAGACTGAGGTGAAGAGGGAGTGCGAGGGGGAGAGTGACGGGGAGGGGAGAGTGAGGGGAGAGGGAGAGTGATGGGAAGAGGGAGAGTGACGGGGAGAGAGAGTGTGGGGGAGAGAGAGTGTGGGGGAGAGAGAGTGTGGGGGAGAGAGAGTGTGGGGGAGAGGTAGAGTGAGAGGGAGGGAGAGTGAGGGGGTGGGAGACTGTGAAGAGGGAGTATGAGAGGGAGAGTGAGGGGAGGGGGAGAGTGAGGGGAGAGGGAGAGTGAAAGTGAGGGGGTGGGAGACTGAGGTTGGGAGAGAGAATGAGGGGAAGAGGGAGAGTGACGGAGATAGGGAGAGTGACAGGGAGAGAGAGTGAGGGGGAGAGGGAGAGGGAGTGTGAGGGGGAGAGTGAGTGTGAGGGAGAGAGGGAGGGAGTGTGAGGGAGAGAGGGAGGGAGTGTGAGGGAGAGAGGGAGGGAGTGTGAGGGAGAGAGGGAGGGAGTGTGAGGGAGAGAGGGAGGGAGTGTGAGGGAGAGAGGGAGGGAGTGTGAGGGAGAGAGGGAGGGAGTGTGAGGGAGAGAGGGAGGGAGTGTGAGGGAGAGAGGGAGGGAGTGTGAGGGAGAGAGTGTGAGGGGGAGAGGGAGAGTGAGGGGGAGAGGGAGAGTGAGGGGGAGAGGGAGAGTGAGGGAGAGTGAGGGGGTGGGAGAGTGAGGGGGTGGGAGACTGAGGTGGAGAGGGAGAATGAGGGGAAAAGGGAGAGTGATGGCGAGGGGGAGAGGGAGAGTGATAGGGAGAGAGAGTGAGGGGGAGAGGGAGAGTGAGTGTGAGGGGGAGAGTGAGTGTGAGGGGGAGAGGGAGAGTGAGGGGAAGGGAGAGTGAGGGGAAGGGAGAGTGAGGTGAAGAGGGAGAGTGAGGGTAAGTGGGAGAGTGACTGGGAGAGGGAGAGTGACGGGGAGAGGGAGAATGAGGGGGAGAGGGAGTTTGAGGGGGACAGGGAGTTTGAGGGGGAGAGTGAGTATGGGGGAGTGGGTGAAGGGGAGGGAGAGTGTGAGGGGGAAAAAGAGTGTGAGGGGGAGAGGGAGAGTGAAGGGTTGGGAGACTGAGGGGAAGAGGGAGAGTGACTGGGAGAGGGAGAGTGACGGAGATAGGGAGAGTGACAGGGAGAGAGAGTGAGGGGGAGAGGGAGAGGGAGTGTGAGGGAGAGAGTGAGTGTGAGTTGGAGAGGGAGTGTGAGGGGGAGAGTGAGGGGAGAGGGAGAGTGAAAGTGAGGGGGTGGGAGACTGAGGTTGGGAGAGAGAATGAGGGGAAGAGGGAGAGTGACGGAGATAGGGAGAGTGACAGGGAGAGAGAGTGAGGGGGAGAGGGAGAGGGAGTGTGAGGGAGAGAGTGAGTGTGAGTTGGAGAGTGAGTGTGAGGGGGAGAGGGAGAGTGAGGGGGAGAGGTAGAGTGAGGGGGAGGGAGAGTGAGGGGGTGGGAGACTGAGGTGGAGAGGGAGAATGAGGGGAAGAGGGAGAGTGACGGAGATGGGGAGAGAGGGGGAGAGGGAGAGTGACAGGGAGAGAAAGTGAGGGGGAGGGAGAGTGATGGGGTGGGAGAGTGAGGGGTAGGGGGAGAGTGAGGGGGAGAGGGAGAGTGAGGTGGCGAGGGAGTTTGAGGGGGACAGGGAATTTGAGAGGGAGAGTGAGTGTGGGGGGAGAGGGTGAGCGGGAGGGAGAGTGTGAGGGGGAGGGAGAGGGAGTATGAGGGGGTGAGGCAGAGTGAGGGGGAGAGGGACAGTGAGCGGGAGGGAGTGTGAGGCGGAGAGGGACAGTGAGGGGGAGGGAGAGTGTGGGGGTAGGAGACTGAGGTGAAGAGGGAGTGTGAGGGGGAGAGTGAGGGGGAGGGGGATGTGGAGAGTGAGGGGAGAGGGAGAGTGAGAGGGAGAGTGAGCGGAAGAGGGAGAGTGACGGGGAGAGAGAGTGTGGGGGAGAGGGAGAGGGAGAGGGAGAGGGAGGGAGAGTGAGGGGTGGGAGACTGAGGTGAAGAGGGAGTATGAGAGGGAGAGTGAGGGGAGGGGGAGAGTGAGGGGAGGGGGAGAGTGAGAGTGAGGGGGTGGGAGACTGAGGTGGAGAGGGAGAATGAGGGGAAGAGGGAGAGTGACGGCGAGGGGAGAGGGAGAGTGATAGGGAGAGAGAGTGAGGGGGAGAGGGAGAGTGAGTGTGAGGGGGAGAGTGAGTGTGAGGGGGAGAGGGAGAGTGAGGGGGAGAGGGAGAGTGAGGGGGAGGGACAGTGAGGGGGTGGGAGACTGAGGTGGAGAGGGAGAATGAGGGGAAGAGGGAGAGTGACGGAGATGGGGAGAGAGGGGGAGAGGGAGAGTGACAGGGAGAGAGAGTGAGGGGGAGAGGGAGAGGGAGTGTGAGGGAGAGAGTGAGTGTGAGGGGGAAAGGGAGTGTGAGGGGGAGAGTGAGTGTGAGGGGGAGAGGGAGAGTGAGGGGGAGAGGGAGAGTGATGGGGAGGGAGAGTGAGGGGGTGGGAGACTGAGGTGAAGGAGAGTGAGGGGAAGAGGGAGAGTGACGGAGAGGGGGAGAGGGAGAGTGACGGAGAGGGGGAGAGGGAGAGTGAGGGGGAGGGAGAGTGAGGGGTTGGGAGACTGAGGTGGAGAGGGAGACTGAGGGGAAGAGGGAGAGTGACTATGAGAGGGAGAGTGATGGGGAGAGGGAGTGTGAGGGGGAGAGGGAGTTTGAGGGGGAGAGTGAGTGTGAGGGGGAGAGGGAGAGTGAGGGGGAGGGAGACTGTGAGGGGGAGGGAGAGTGTGAGGGGGAGGGAGAGTGAGGGGGAGAAGGAGAGTGAGGGGGTGGGAGACTGAGGTGAAGAGGGAGAGTGACGGGGAGAGGGTGTATGAGGGTGTAGAGGCAGAGTGAGGGGGAGAAGGACAGTGAGGGGGAGGGAGTGTGAGGCGGAGAGGGACAGTGAGGGAGATGGAGAGTGAGGGGGTAGGAGACTGAGGTGAAGAGGGAGTGTGAGGGGGAGAGTGAGGGGGAGGGGGATGTGGAGAGTGAGGGGAGAGGGAGAGTGAGAGGGAGAGTGAGGGGAAGAGGGAGAGTGACGGGGAGAGAGAGTGTGGGGGAGAGGGAGAGTGAGGGGGAGGGAGAGTGAGGGGGTGGGAGACTGAGGTGAAGAGGGAGTATGAGAGGGAGAGTGAGGGGAGGGGGAGAGTGAGGGCAGAGGGAGAGTGAGAGTGAGTGGGTGGGAGAGTGAGGTGGAGAGGGAGAATGAGGGGAAGAGGGAGAGTGACGGAGATGGGGAGAGAGGGGGAGAGGGAGAGTGAGGGAGAGAGTGAGTGTCAGGGGAGAGTGAGTGTGAGGGGGAGAGGGAGAGGG